>NW_015171527.1:530026-534811 GCF_001447785.1 Gekko japonicus | reverse complement strand
GGCGAGAACGCGAGTTGCAGGAAGCAACTTTACGCGAGCGTAGGTTTAAGGAGCGGGCCAATGAAATTGATGCTCAGAAGTGAGTAGATTTTTTTTAACTTAAAGCATTAAACACTAACTGGAATTAACCACTTATGAAAAGAGCTGAATAAATATGAGTGCTCAGCTCTTGGAACTGTGTTTGAATGTTGTGTAAGAATTGCATATGAATGCCGCAGTAGCCAGTTTGGTGTAGTGGTTAAGTGCGTGGACTCTAATCTGGGAGAACTGTGTTTGATTCCTCACTCCTCCACTTGCAGCTGCTGGATGACCTTGGGCAAGCCATAGTTCTGTCAGAGCTGTTCTCTCAAGAGCTCTCTCAGCCC
Source organism: Gekko japonicus (assembly GCF_001447785.1). Classification (NCBI taxonomy): domain Eukaryota; kingdom Metazoa; phylum Chordata; class Lepidosauria; order Squamata; family Gekkonidae; genus Gekko; species Gekko japonicus. Next base: position 534,446 of record NW_015171527.1, on the reverse strand, counting down.
CACCTACCTCACAGGGTGTCTGTTGTGGGGAGGGGAAGGGAAAGGTGTTTGTAAGCCGCTCTGAGACTCTGAGTGAAGGGCCGGGTATAAATCCAATCTCTTTTTCTTCTTCTTATAGCTGAGTCTACAAAGTGTTTCTGAGCATCATGGAAAGTATGACTGCTTTTACTTTAAAAAGCCAGACCTGTTGGTGGGAAGAATTGCATTATGTTTTATGTCCTTAAAACCTCTGTGGTTAAGTGCATAAGACACAGTAAGAGTTGTGCAACAGTGGAATCAGCTGTTTAGGGAGGTGGTGAACTCCCCCTCACTGACAGTCTTTAAGCAGCGGCTGGACAAACACTTGTCAGGGATGCTCTAGGCTGACCCTGCATTGAGCAGGGGGTTGGACTAGGTGGCCTGTGTGGCCCCTTCCAACTCTGTGATTCTATGCTTCTATGTTTCTGTTATTTTCATGTGCGTTGGTTCTTTTCTGATATTTCCACAGCTTCTGTCTTCTCACTGCAACAATTCAGCCTCAAAATGTTTTTTGTCAACAGTATTCAGAATCCACCCCACTCCTCTACATGAGGCCTGCTGACCTTGGGCCAGTCCCAGTTCTTTCAGAACTCTCTCAGCCCCACCTACCTTGCAAGGTGCTTGTTGTGCGGAGAGGAAGCCGCTTTGAGACTTCTTAGGGTAGAATAAAGCAGGATATAAAAAGCAACTCTTCTTCTTCTTCTTGTGGCTAGTTTCCCCTAGGTGTCTCTGAGCTCTCACATCCTTCCCATTGCCCCTTTCCTTCCACCCAGAAACCACTGTGGAAGCCCCGAAGAGCGAGATGTACGTTTGACCTGTGAAACTGAGCATACAGAACGAGTTTTTCATTTATTTGCCTCAGTTTCTGTGAATTCAGTTGTTACAAAACCACAGGAAATGATTGATGCAACAGCCCACACAATCTCTCTGACACATGTACTACAGTCTCTCTGTATGTACCTCATTCCTCATTCATCTGGAATATATGTTAACTTCAGCCTCAGTTAATTTGCACTCTAAAATTTTGAATCTGCTGTGGGCCAGTACTACTAAGTTGAAGTAAGAGCTAAAGCGAATACCTTCCTTCAGAAGGATTCTGCTTCAGCAGCAGAGCTGCAGGGTTTGACGGTTGGGGGATTTTTACCTTTTGAGGCCTCTTCTCACTTGTTTCCCAGCAACACTAGTGAGGCAGACTGACAGGCAGACATCTTGTGCTGCCTTCTAGAATGGATCTGCTTTGTAATGGTTTATATGTATAGCAGCAAAGAGGAGCTCCATTCCTTCAGTTTATTCAGCAAAAGCTTTGTCTGAAGCAAATGCACGTTCACATGCTTTCTGTTGCCTGCCTAAATCTTTAATTTACATGCGACAGAGGTTACTCCTACATCTTTTCGTTTGTAGTGATCGTTATCTCTGAGTCTGAACAACCGTGTATCCTGTATGCATTAAAAATATGTATTCCATTCATTCTTTCTCAGCACACCCTATCTCACAGAGTAGGATAAAATGGGAAAAGAGAACCATGTGTGCTGCCCTGAGCTCCTTGGAGAAAGGGCAGGGACCAAAGGTACTACAGCTAGATAGATGTACCTCAGCAGTGAATGATGGTGAACAGGACTGTGGTCTTAAGTGAAGTGGGGAGCAATCAGCTATACAATTGCAGGGCCTGACCTGGATAGCTTAGGCAAGCCCGATTTCATCAGATCTCAGAAGCTAAGCAGGGCCTGGAAAGTAATTGGAAGGGAGACCTCCAAGGAATCCAGGGCTTGGGATGCAGAGGCAGGCCATCAAACCACCTCTCTGGAAAACATCCAAGCACCCAGTAGGGCTCGCCAGAAGTCGCCATGACTTCCAGGCATGCAAGCACATATTCACGTGCACGCATAACACACACACCCCAATCCCAACACAATTGCAGAAATACTATTTGATTGCAAATATGTCTGTTTATATTTGTATCTATCTCTTCCTGCCAGGGGTCAGTGATGCAAGCCAGCCAATTAAATTCATAATTAAATGGAGATTTGAACCTGGCTGAATGCTGGATGTACATGCTCAGCTCTACAGAAATGCATCCTTTTTCTTGGGAATAGTAGTTGTTCTCTTGGATTAATCTTGATCAATGTTTGGGTAGTACTTATACCTCCATAGCTCTTTCAAAGAAGGTGCACTTTTCCTTTCTGAAACCGAGGGAGTTTACATGATCTCACCATTATCCTAAACTTAAAATGTGGTTCTGGCAGTTGTTTTCAGGGAACGGAAGGGGAGTGTGTAGGCTCACCTTTTTGCCAGTGGAAAGCTAGATTGACTTAGGCCTGTAAGGATCCCTGGTCTGTTTGATCCTGTAGGCACCTTTGGGATTCTGACACTAGATGGTTGGTGCAGCCACAACCTAGCTACCATTAGAGGCAGAGCCATACACAAAATAAGCCCAAGTGCGGGGGACAAGAGGAGTAGTTTTTTTAAAATATACTGGGAAAGAGCAGTGAGAGAGAGAATAAAACCAAAGAACATAAGAGACACCAATGTTGGATCAGGCCAAAGGGCCATCCCGTCCAACACTCTGTGTCACACAGTGGCCAGAAATACCAGTGCCATCAGGAGGTCCAGCAGTGGGGCCAGGACATTAGAAGCCCTCCCACTGTTGACCCCCCCCCAAGCACCAAGATGACAGAGCATCACTTGCCCCAGAGCCCCTAGCTATACCTTGTGGCTAATAGCCACTGATGGACCTCTGCTCCATATGCTTATCTAATTCCCTTTTGAAGCCGTCCATGCTTGTAGCCGCCACCACTTCCTGTGGCAGTGAATTCCAAGTGTTAATCACTCTTTGGGTGAAGAAGTACTTCCTTTTATCCGTTCTAACCCGACCGCTCAGCAATTTCATGGAGTGCCCACGAGTTCTTGTATTGTGAGAAAGGGAGAAAAGTACCTCTTTCTCTACCTGCTCTTTCCCATGCATAATCTTATAAACCTCGATCATGTAGTGGCAGCTACTACCAGAACAACATTATTTTTATTTGCACAGCCTATCAGATCTCCAGTGGCCAGTTGGAAGTCCCGCTGGGCAGAAGCCCCACCTGGCCGACCCACTTTCTGAAAACACTTGGGTGGCACCAGGAAAGGTGTTAGCAGGCTCCACACTGGGGACTCTTGGCTTAGGGCAAATAATGCTCAGGAACAGAACTGAGCCCTTTGTTAGAGCATGCATTCTGTTTAACCATAGGGCTTTATTTTCTTTTAACTATTCAGGAAATTCCAGCAAAAACAGGAAACTGAGTCAAGGGATAAAGAGAAACAACAATGGGTAAGGCTTGAAACGGTCACACTTTTCCTACTGGTCTCTGCATCATTTAAAAATGCCTTTTGCACAGAGAGATATTGTGTCACCTCACCTGCCAGAATGGTGTGGCGTCTGCTTCTGCAACTTCTCAATCCATTAGTATCCCAGTGAATCTACAAGTGCTGGTGTTAGTAATCTGCAAGGCTCAGAAAGGTCCCGTTGTCCCTCTGAGAGCAACACGGAGAGACTGCCTTGGTGATAGAGTTGTGCGCTGGCTATTGTCTTAGGTAGGCTGCTTGGCTAGCAGCAGACGAGCTGTATCAAAGGTTGTGCTCATCTACTAAAGCCCAGTTCCTCATTTCACCGGAGACCTGCTTCTGCTTGACCTTACTGTGAGTGGAGTAAGGGAGGTCATCTTATGTTACAGAAGGAGCAGGAAGAAGATCACAACAGATCACAGAAAAGTTTCCGAAGGAGTGAGTCTGTGGAGAAAGCTCAGGTACATCGGTGAAGGCTTCTTGACGATTTTGCATCATTCTCAATCAGGAGCTAATTCCTTAACATTAAATGATGTCTGTAACTATGGATTTGGTCATCTTTGCACTGCTTCTCAATGCATGCTGGTTCTGAATAAGATCTATAACACTTCTAACCCAATATTGCCTCAGTTTTCAACACTGTTATGGGTTTGGATATCCTAGTCCATCATGTTGAGATGAATATCTTTCAGTCTTCTTTTTTTTATCTTAACCATGTCCCAAGACAGTGGATTCCACATTCTGACTGTGTATTGATTCAGAGACATGTGATTTTTATAAATTATGAGATAGTAATGCCTCTGTACAGGGAGAAGAATTTCTGATGTGTCCTTTTTGTGATCACTCATTATTGTATATGCTGAATATACAAACTTTCACTACTTCTTTTCTGTGTTAATATCCTTCTTGGACCTCTGCTCAGTTTTGCAGTTTTTCTAGTAAACTGCAGCCCTGGTCCTTTCACAGAAAAAAGCCAGAAAAGTTCTTAATTGTACTCTTTGGCTTTGTACTTCCTGAAACTTCCATTGACCATTTTATTGGTGCTGTATATTGAGCATTGGCCTTGACCAAGTCTCTGTGA
>NW_015171527.1:456682-529975 GCF_001447785.1 Gekko japonicus | reverse complement strand
TCCCTCCGAACCTCATGCTTAAATATCCCAAATAACAAAACATCTGTGTAATGATTTCAACATTTTCTGCTATTTGTAATTCACTGATTAGCCAAATAATAGAAATGGCATGCCTTTGGCTTTAGTACCCACTTGCCCCAAAGTCCTGAATAAACTTGTAAACATGTCCTTCAGTCACATGACTCAAACTTTGTCTACTGAACTCTCTTTAGTGTGTGCTGCCTGCACAGCTCTTCAGCTGCTATGACTCGAGGGTGGATTTTTGATTGATATTCTTGCATGTACCTTTTCTTCATCTTTTGTGAAGACAACTTGCCCGATCGGATGTGGGACTTCTGATAATTATGCAGTCTTTCCTATGCTGCCATGGGTCTTCAGAGGGGCATGAGCAATTTCTTGATAAATATTCTGTGCCTAAGGTTTCTTATCTATGCACAATGCACCCTCTCATTAGTTACATACTGTATTTCTAGATTTTCCTCAGTTTGACGAAATACCATTTACTGCATTGTTCTTTCTGCATGATCACTGGTGGAGTTTAATCATGAGTAGGGAAATCCAAGTTGTTTCTTCGTTAATCCTTAAATCCTCAGTACTTTACAGACTATGCAAGGGTCTGCTCTGTTGTATGTGAGAGCATGGTAAAAATACCTATCAACAAGCCTTGATTTCCCATTAATGTAGTCTTCCTGAAAGCAAGCGGGATGAACTGCGTTAGACAATTTGTATGACTTCTGCAATTCCAGAATAGGTGGATGCTTGAAGCAGGGCCTTAACTTTGATGCATAGAGACTTGTCTTTACTCTGGCAGAACTAACTAAGTCAGGAAAGAGGAAGACCCATCATGAGATGGATTGAATCAATAAAAGAAGCCATGGCCTTCAGTTTGCATGACCTAAGGAAGGTAGTCAATTACAGGACATTTTGGAGGTCATTAATTCACCGGGTCACCATGGAAGTGACTTAACAGCACATAACATATGCAACTAACTATTTCACAATAAAGTCCTTGCTGTGGTGTTTTTTGCTTGTGTAAGAACCTTTCTAACATGTGCTTGCGTGTTTGATTATTTTCCCCCAGTGAATGGGTTAGTGGTGATTTATGTGAGCCTGAAGATGACCATGTGTTATCAGGATTCATTATGTCTTCCTCTCCTCACAGGAAGCAGCATCCCTGATAGCACAAAGATCAGTGAATCCCCGGGAAATCTTCAAGCAAAGGGAGCGGTCCATGTCCACAGAAGCTGCAGCCATCAATTCTCAGCCAGGTATCTTCAACTGGAACAGAAATGCTTGGGAGTATGTTACTTTCAAGGGAGTAATACTTTCCAGTAGGCCATATTATACGAATGATACTTGGGTGGCTCCATGTAGAAACACCCAACTTCCTCGATGCACTGTGATTTTGTTCAAGATGCTCTGAGTGAGTGAAGGAGTGTTAGGGCAGACAGATTCACAGTGCGACAAGGATGTTGTTTTTACATGGAACCATGAGAGCATCGTATAAAATGCCATCACTCTTAGAATTCTGACTCCTTTCTGAGATATTTTGAACAAAGAAGTCTTTAGGGACTGGTAGACAGGAAGAGGGGTTTAGAATTATTGCCGGGGTGAATTTACTAGTTTGTGGGAAGCCTGCTGAGTGAATGGTAGTAAAAAATAATCTCTCTTGCACCATTTGTTGTATCTTGTATTGACTTACCTCCTCTCCTAGGCAAGTTGCGGAGCCCTTTTCTGCAACAGAACAGTCAAGCAGAAACTCCCGTGTCCCCTGTCCGTCCTGCTGTGCAAGATGTTCACCCTCCTCCTGTTGTCCATTCGTCTGTGCATGACACACCTCCAGTCTCTCCTGTTCCTGAACCTGGTAAAACTATTATGAGAGACCTTATTTCTGTTGCTTTATTATCATAGGGCTTTTAAAAGAAATAGTTGAAGGTGTTCTTGAAGTAGCCGGTGGTCCTTTGAGCCTTTTATTGATGCCCTAGCCATAGAGGAGGAGCCATCCCTACCCCAAAATAGGCCATAACCAACAAAAGTAAATATAATTCCTGCACTACTCTAAACCTGTAGTGTTTTTTAGGGTCAGGATATTTTGATTTCTATTCGATAAGTACCTAAAGTAATTTTTCCCTGTCACTGCATATTTGTGTTCTAACTGCGTGGGTTGCCAGATTTCTCTTGCTGTAGTGTAGCCCATCATGAGATATTTAAGTACAGTGAGAATTCCCTCTCTGCCCAGCTTGCAGTTTCCCTAAGGAAGACTCTTTTACTTAGAGCTTCCTAGTTTCCAGCTCATGGTACTGCAACATACAGTATTCTGTGCTCCTTTCATCCGTGGACACTTTGAACTACTTCTTCAGGCGTAGGTACTGACACCTCTTCTTCCCACTCCCTTCTAAATCGCGTTCCTTCTCCCCATTTCTGGTGATATTCTATCAGAACAGCTATTGCCGTGATCTGTTGCGTGTCTCCTCCCCTACCGTCAGTGTCAGTTGTCACTCCTGGCCCTTTCATAGCTATAGAAACTAAGGGTGTTGTGTCTTACCAGTTATTCTGGTATTTTGTTATGTGGTAACACTCCTACAGTGTGGGCTTTTCCAAGCCTATCCAGTCAGCGTTGTTGCTCCTTGTCTGAAGAGGCTGACAGTTTTGGGGGGGTCTTTTAAATCTGTGTTTTATTTTTGTCTGTATTGTGAAGTATTCTTTGTTGTTTTTTTGTGTGGTGCACAGCATGTATCCTAGACTGTACAGAGATCTGTCTCTTTTGCTGTAGGGGAAAAATGATAGTCTTATATTTGGGATTTTTTTGTTGTTGTCATTAGTATGTGTAGGTTGTTTCAGGGAAAGGCAGGGATTTGTCTGTGCCTTAGTGAGTAACAAGAAGAGAAACAGACAGGAAACCAAGTAAAAGGCTACTTTGCCTAACCAAGAAATGGGCAAGAAATGGATGTAATTTCTTTGGTGGCTGAGCTAAACTGTCAGTGCTTATGACCACATGCTGAGCAAAAAGTAGATACCACAAATGAGTGGGAGTCTTGGTGGATGATTTCTGTCTTTCAATCATTGTTTTCACTGGACTGATGCTGGAGGCTGTTGCCTACTTGACGACACTGTATTTCTCCTGCACTCTGCATTTAAAACAAACTCACGAAGCAGCTTTTAACAATCTGATATATATAAAAGCCCTGATGTATTGGCACTTTCCAGCTCTCCCATTGGCTGTGCTGTGTGCTCCATCAGCCATTTACCCATCAGTTGCCACTCAAGAGTACTTGTGTGCCATTGGCTGGGTGCTGGGTCCGCTCCTCTCCTTTGCTCACTGTCAGCTTGGCCATTTTTTCCTGTCGGAATAAACTGCAATAAACAGCTGTCTCTTCTGACAAAGATGCTTCTACAGCTTGGCTCCTCCGTGGCTGGCTGGCTACTGAGGTGGGTCAGCAGCACTCAAACCATTCTCTTCTCTTCCTCCTGTGCAGCTCACTTCCCCCTCAGTGACTGTTTCTAGGCAACCAAGCTTAGTTCTGTCAGTAAAAAGGTAGGGGGAGGAGGCCCTTTCCCGGCCTACTTTTGGCCTTTGTGGGGAACTCATTGGGGCCAGTCCTGACTAGGGTTGCCAGCTCCAGTTTGGGAAATTCCTGCAGATTTTTTGGTGGAGTCTATGGAAGCCAGAGTTTGGGGAGGGGAGAGGCCTCAGCTGAATAGAATGCCATAGAGTCCATCCTCCAATGCAGTTATTTTCTCCAGGGGGAGAGAGAGATCTGGTGTCTGGAGTTCAGTTGTGATGCCAGGCGATATCACAGCCAGTGTGGCATAGCAGTTAGCACTTCAGAGCAGGGTTTGCCAGACCCAGGTTCTTGCTGTGGAAGCTGAGTGGGTGATTTTGGACCAGTCACAGACTTTCAGCCTAACCTACCTCACAGGGTTGTTGTGCAGATCAAAAGGGCGAAAGAAGAATGATGTGAGTTGCTTTGGTCCCCACTGCGGAGAATGATTGTACTCTTCCTAGGTAGAGGCTGCAGGGAGGGGGGAGGAGATGGAAAGCTGAAGTCAGAGGGGCAGATAAAGGTAGGTTGATGGTTGGCTGGGAACAAGATAGGGTTGCCAATTCCAGGCTGGGAAATTCCTGGAGATTTGAGGGGTGGCGCCTGGAGAGGGTGGGGTTTGAGGAGGGGTGGGACTTCAGACAGGTACAATGCCATAGACTTCACCCTCCAAACCAGCCATTTCCTCATGTGGAACCATTGTTGCCAATCTCCAGGGGAGGGCTGGAGATCACTCAGAATTACACCTGCTCTTCAGATGGCAGAGACCAGTTCCCCTGGAGAAAACAGTGGACTCTGTGTCATTATACCCTTCTGAGGTCACCACAGCAAACTGACGCTGAGTGCCTACGGCCAGAGCACCCATCCAGAGCCTCTTTCTAGAGCTCACTGTATTTAGTTCCACAATGGTCCTTATTCCTAGTAACAGAATAAAACCACACTTCTGATCTGATAAGATAAGAGCAGCAGTACAGAACTTCTTCAGGCCATGGCTCAGTGAAAAGGGCCTTGTTGTTCCCCCTCTCCTTCTACTGAATGGATCCAGAGTTTCAGTGCCAGATTTGGGCATGCCATTGTACACCCCTGTTCTGGGGGCTAGATCTACTCTGCAGTGGCAAAACAAATCAAATTTGCTTTAAAAATATGGGCATTTTTGTCCTTAATGGAATCATATTATATCTATAAGAGCTTATAAGTGTGCAGAGTATGGGAAACAAGCTGGAAGAACTGGAAGTCCTAATACAGGAAGGGGACTATGACCTAATAGGCATTATTGAAATTTGGTGGGATGACACAATTGGAATATTAGGATTGAGGGATACAATTTATTGAAAAGGGACAGACAAATAAGGAAGGGGAGAGGAGTCACATTATATGTAAAGGAGGTATATACTTGTGAGGAAATATGTGAATCTGAACATGGAAGTTCAGTTGAGAGTCTCTGGGTAAAAATAAAAGGAGTAAGAAATAATAGTGACATTATGGTGGGGGTCTGCTATAGACCACCAAGCCAGGAGGAAGACTTGGATGAGACACTCCTAGAACAGATTACAAAACTCTCAAAGAGATGGGACACAGTGGTTATGGGAGATTTCAGTTACCTAGATATCTGTTGGAAGTCCAACTCTGCTGAAAACAAAAGGTTAAATAAATTCCCGACTTGTCTTGCTGACAACTTCATTTTCCAGAAAGTGGAAAGGGAAACAAGGAGATCTGCTATCTTGGAACTGATTCTCGCCAACAGAGAAGAACTGGTTGATGAGGTGAAAGTAGTGGGCACCCTGGGTAGTAGTGACCATGTAATTTTGGAATTTACAGCCTTGGGGAAGAGAAAAGCTGTATGTAGTCAGACATATAGGTTGGACTTCAGGAAAGCAAATTTTGACAGATTTAAAAGTTATGCTGGGTAGAATCCCATGGTGAGAAATACTTAAGGAGAAGTGAGTTCAAGAGGGGTGGGAGTTTCTTAAAAGCAAAATATTGAAGGAATATTCCTATGAGAAGGAAAAATGGGAGGAGGCTAAAGAAGCCAGGGTGGCTCCATAAACAGCGTTCTAAAGAAGAACTAAAAAAGACTCATTTAGGAAATGGAAGGAGAGCCTTATAAATGAGGATGAATATAGACAAATTACCAGTGAGTGTATAAAGAGACTTAGGAAAGCTAAAGCTCAAGTCTGAGCTTAGGCTAGCGAGAGATGCTAAAAGCAACAAAAAAGGGTTCTTATGTTCAAAGTAAGAAAATAAGGACATTGTAGGCCCATTGCAGGTACAGGAAAGTGAAATTGTAACAAGTGATGAAGAGGGGACAGAACTGCTCAATTCCTACTTTTCCTCAGTCTTCTCTTGTGAGGGGAAAGGTGCTCAACATGGCAAAAATAGAACACATGATGACAAGGGAAGAGAATTGCAGCCTAGGATTGGCATGGGGTAGTACATAAAACACGTAGTTTTTAAAAATGAAACGAAGTCCTCGGGGCCAGATGAACTGCACCCAAGGGTACTGAAAGAACTTGTGGATTTAATTTCTGAGCCTCTGTCCATTATTTTTGAGAATTCTTAGAGAACAGGGGAAGTGCCAGAAGATTGGAGGCAGGCAAATGTTGTCCCCATCTTCAAGAAGGGGGGAGAGGAGGATCTGGGTAACTACTGACCCATCAGCTTGACAGCTATACCTAGAAAACTTTTAGAACAAATTATCAGTCAGTCCTTGAGCATTTAGAAAGAACAGCTGCAATTACTAAGAGCAAGCATGGGTTTCTCAAGTACGAGTCATGTCAGACTAACTTTATCTCTTTTTTTGAGAAAGTTACTACCTTGCTGAATCAGGAGAATGCTGTAGACGTAGTTTATCTTGATTTCAGTAAGGCTTTTGATAAGGTTCCACATAATACTCTTGTTGACAAGTTGATAAAATGAGGTTTGGAACCTATTACTTATTAAATTTATTTATTAAATTCAACTTGTTAAGCCGCCCTTCCCTGCAAGCAGACAGATCGCACCCAAAGAGTGCTTGTTAATGGTTTCTCATCCTCTTGGAGAGGAGTGACAAATGAAGTGCCTCAACGATCTGTCTTGGGACCTGTTTTATTCAACATCTTTATAAATGATTTGGATGAAGGAATAGAGGAAATGCTTATTAAAGTGGTTTGGATCCTATTACTTATTAAATTTATTTATTAAATTCAACTTGTTAGGCCGCCCTTCCCTGCAAGCAGACAGAACGCACCCAAAGAGTGCTTGTTAATGGTTTCTCATCCTCTTGGAGAGGAGTGACAAATGAAGTGCCTCAACGATCTGTCTTGGGACCTGTTTTATTCAACATCTTTATAAATGATTTGGATGACGGAATAGAGGAAATGCTTATTAAATTTGCAGATGGTACTAAATTGGGAGGGGTAGCAAATACAGTAGAAGACATAGTCAGGATACAGGCTAGAAAACTGGGCTAAAAATAAGATGAATTTCAATGGGGATAAATGTAGAGTTCTGCATTTAGATAGGAAAAATCAAATGCATAATTATAGGATGGGGGAGACTTGTCTTGGCAGGGGTATGTATGAAAAGGATCTAGGGGTCGTAGTGGACCACACACTGAACATGAGTCAGCAGTAGCTAAAAAGGCAAATGCGATTTTGGGCTGTATCAACAGAAGTAATAGTGTCCAGATCATGTGAAGTGATGGTACCGCTTTACTCTGCTCTGGTTAGACCTCACCAAGAGTATTGTGTTCAGTTTTGAGCACCACAATTTATGAAGGATATAGACAAGCTGGAATGTGTCCAGAGGAGGTCAATGAAGATGGTGAGGGGTTTGGAGACCAAGTCCTATGAGGAGAGGCTGAAGGAGCTGGGTTTGTTTAGTCTGGAGAGGAGACGACTGAAAGATGATGCTGATTCTGTGAACTTAGGCAGATCATGAGAGGGTGGGCAGGAAGGGTTGCATCAGAGCTTAGTTTTTATGGCCCAGGGAAATGCTGATCGCCACTTTGGGGTCAGGAAGCAATTTTTCTCCAGGCCTGTTTGGCTGGAGATCCTGGAGGTTTTTTGTCATCTTCTGGGTATGGAACAGCAGTCACTGGGGGTGTGGGGGGGAGGTATTTGTGAATTTCCTGCATTGTGCAGGGGGTTGGACTAGATGACCCTGGAGGTCCCTTCCAACTCTATGATTCGATGGCTATTAAGTACTATGCAATACTTTTCACAGGGGTTGTGGTTCAGTACCTGAGTGCATGCTTTGCATGATGAAGGTCCCAGGTTCAGCCTGCATAATCTGCATGAAACTCTGGACAGCCGTAGCTCATTGGAAGAGATGATGATGTGCTAGGTGGGCTAATGGCTTGACTATATAAGGCAGCTTTGTGTATATTTAAAAGACAACTCTACCTCATAGGCTCTCGTAATATATGGGAATTTCTGAGATCTGCACTGAATCATCTTGTCAAAGCATGACAGATGGACAGGAAAAACTTGCTGTACAAGTTGTGTTGATATGAAACAGCAGAGGTGGAGCTAAGGCAAGTACAGACATAACAGTAGGATGAAATGTCACATCTGGCCTTGCCTAGCAGAGAGGCAAGAGACTTCTTGGGCCTATACAGTCATGTCAAAAAAAATTGAACAAACCTGTTTAGGCATAATAGGTAGAATATCTCCTTTGCCTGCAGAAGGTAGCTGATTCAGTGCTCTGTGTCTCTAGTTAATAGGAAAAGGTAGCAGGTGATGTGAAAGACTTCAACCTAGGTGAGCCACTGCCAATCAGAGTAGATAACACTGACCTTGATACACTAGTGATCTGACTCATTGTAGGGCAGCTTGTGTGATCATCCCTTTGTAGACATAAAGTTGGGGTTCCATCATACAATTGTTTAGTAGAACATCCTATTTACATAAGTTTCTGCTAATATTTATTAGCATCAGTTTCCATACACTGAGACCGCAACTTTTTTTCCTTACCTGAGGTCTTTGGGTGCAATACAGAATGCCTCTGGGTCCCTTGGATAACGATCAAAATGGTTCAGAAAAGCATCCAGCACATAGTACTGGCTTGAGGAAATCAATAATAAACATGATAAATAGAGCGGGGGGGAAGGGGAGTTGGATTTATACCCCGCCCTTCACTCAGAGTCTCAAAGCAGCTTACAATCTCCTTCCCTTCCTCTCCCCACAACAGGCACCCTGTGAGGTAGATGGGGCTGAGAGAGCTCTGAGAGAACTGTGACTGACCCAAGGTCACCCAGCTGGCTGCATGTGGAGGAGGGGGGAATCAAACCGGGTCCTACAGATTAGAGGTCACTGCTCTTAACCACTATACCAAGATGGCTCTTACCAAAATAGAATTATGAATGTGTGTTCTGCTTTTTCCAGGTGATTCAGTCAGGCAGGACAATTACAAATCTGCCCCACCTGTCTTCCAGCCAGAGGTGGAACAAGATGCTGTGTATGAAGAACCCCCAAATGAACGAGTTCTCTATGATGAGCCCCCTCAGGTTAGTTTTCTTATATATGACCTTGGGTGTGTGATACATTTGTGGGTAAACTTTTAATTGTTTGATGTTTTAGCTGTTTTAAGAGTTAATTATATTACCTGGTGTTCATTGTTTGTGCACTTTGTTGTCACCCACCCTGAGCCCATTTAGGGAAGGGCAGGATATAAATTTAACAAATAAATAATAAATAAACCAGTGGTACTGATCTGAGTGTGTCTGTCGCAAGACGCTTAAGAAGTTTTACAAAATTCAGACTTTTAAGTAATGGAAATCTTGGCTTGAAGCATAACATTTTGGTCAAAGAATGTCTCAGCATGTAAACATGGGCATTTGAATCAGTGTTACAGCCTTAGGATTGTTCTTGGATGAAGCCAGGGGTTGTGTTTGATGGTATAAACACTCTTATAAACCAACTCTTATAAACCAAACAGTAGGGAAACTCTGTGCTGTGTAACAGCAACAGATCTTGATTACATTTTTCTCTCTGACAAGGGCTTCAAGTCTTTCTGCACAGTACTGTCCCTATGTAAACTATTTGATTTGTTTGCTCACTTGCAGTGTTGTCAGGGTAAGGAAGCAATACAAGTTCCTCCTCCGCTTTAAGAGGAGTTTGAGACAATGATCAGGGAAAAAAGGAGAGGATTGAACTACCAGGCAATAGCTTTTTTATATATATAAAGGAAGCACACACACCCCATTCCTCAAGTTAATATAGGAAGGTGGGAGGTAGCTGTTGAATGAGCAGGAAGGTCGGAGGAAACAAGTTACAAAGGCCCATGGGAAGCAGAGAGAGAACAAAATTGTTGGCATTTCCTACCAACAGTGTCTTAGATTACAGCTGTAATTGTTATGCCTTACTTTACATTAATTTCTTCTACCCCCTTATCTCTCTTTTCTAATATAATGACTGTGGTATTTGGTTTTAACTAAATTGGTAATTTCATTGAGTGTGGTTTTTTTTTTAGTTTATTAGATTTTAGCTGCAAGATGTTTAAAGGTTTCAGATTTGTTTTGATCTTAGTGTAGATGAAGGAAGAACTTGTGCCAGTGTGGCCAATGATTGCTATGAGTACTGTGTTGACATACTGTACTTTATTATGTTAACCTCTTTAGGAACAGCCTGAAGACGTTAATTACGACTATGCTGAGAACTACCAGCAGAACCTTAACCTGGAAGGAAAAGGTTTATGTGCTCGAGCTCTGTATGACTATCAAGCTGGTAGGTGGCTCATGGATTGTTTTCTGTGTTTTGCCTGTATGTACATTTTGGGAAGAGTTGCTGCTTTCCTCATTGTGAACATAATAGAGATTTTAAAATCGTGGTTTGTGATCTGCAGGCTAGAAACTGAGATTGTACAGGTTGACTGTATACTGTTAGCATCTGGTTAGATTTTTACAAGCCACATTTATTGGAATTTCTCTGCTCACCATCAACAGAAAGAGTTGAGTGTCTGAGACATGTACAGTTAGCTACTCCATCCTAGTTAAGTAGCGGAAGGATAAATGGACCCAGATTACAGTCTGATTACATGATGTACAAACCTTTTTTGGATCTGTTTAATGTCTGGATGGCAGGCTTACTGGAAACACCATATATATCTCCTTAAGTTCCCTAATGGATTAAAGTCAGGATATAAGTTTAGGGTGGACAAGCAGTAAACTATGGCCTCTGGGCCCTTACCCTGAAGCTACTACTCTCTTCCTCAGTCTGTGGGATCCCCCCCTCCCTTTAGCTGTCACTATGAGAGCAAACTGCCGTTTTTGTTTTCAAGAAGGCAGGCTGGGATTGTGAGAGGTATGGGGTGGTATGCACTGATTCCTGGGCAGAAAGCAGATTGCTTTTTCTGTCTTGCTGTAGCTGTTATATATCATAACTGGGGAAAATAGTTGTACAGCAGCTTCAAACAGTCTTACTGTCTTGAACTGTTCAGTGCAATGCTGGAAACATTTTAGTTGATCTTAAAGCTTATGGTAGGTGAAGAGAAAAAGGGGGAGTCTTTTGTAGAAAAGCTGCATTTGATTGTGTGTGTGTTTCTTCAGAAAGCTGATGATTACTTTAAAGTCATAAATGGACTGAGTCTTACATGTCATATGGAGTACCTCTCCTGAAATGAACCCACTTATTTAGATTTGATGTGAGGACCCTACAGCTAGTCTTGATATCAGTAACTGTTAGGAGGAGCAGGGCTGAGGAGGACTGCACTTCCTCAAAAGATGCAACTTGAGCGCCTTTGTAACATGCAGAAAAATGTGTGAAGCCCATCTCTTAACATTTTATTTGGGGTGTAGATGCTGTATTCCAGATTTAGGCTGTAAAAGGCTCTGGGTTTATGTTTTTAGTTGTGTCACTGTATTGTGCTGTTTGGATTAGTAGCCGCCTTGAATGCGGGGCTAGATGAGGCTGTACCTTTGTTAAAATTCTGTTTCTTGCATCTGACTGTTCCCACCTTTCAGCTGACGACACAGAGATCTCTTTTGACCCTGAGAACATTATCACCAGTATTGAAATGATTGACGAGGGCTGGTGGCGTGGTTACGGTCCAGACGGACACTTTGGGATGTTCCCTGCCAATTACGTGGAGCTCATTGAATAGCCAGCCAGCCTATGCCAGAGGAAGAATGCAAGCAATGCCTGAAAAGAAGAGCTCCATCCAATCTGATTCTTCAAGGTGAAATTGTATGGCGTGTTCAGAGTGAAGTGCCATTGCTCTGCTCCGTTATTGCTGGAGCAGCATCCTGGTGAAGCAGAACTCTTCCTTTGCCTTCTTTTTGTTTTCCGTAACTGGCATTTACAGTTGAAGATAGGAAATCAATTTTGGCAGTGAATAACACTTCGGGTTTTTTGAGGGGTGGGGAAGTGTTTGAGGATAAAGGCATTAGCCAAAATATAAAAATTATCTCCAGACATACTCTCTGACCATCACTGTGGGTATTTAGAAGGTAAGGAAGGGCTTAATAATAGAAACAGTGGAGCTTATAGTACAAACCACTTCTTTATTCCATGTGTTGCATCTTCCAAGGTAGCACAGGGGAAGATCTTGAAAAATGCCTATGTGACTTAGTAGCCTGTTTGTAATTTATCACTGAGATTTGGGTTGCAATCTGCAACCTGGTTATTCCAGATCACTTCTTTTAATTGATTGCAAGTTTGTAGCTTTTGAGAGATGCAATCCAGGGCAAGCCCTGTGGAAATGAACGGATTGTACAACAGCTCTGCAAGGCTCTTGTGCAGTTCCCTTCCATTTCAACAGAATCATCAGTCCGTGGAAGAAGATTTTTCACCCTTAGACTTCTCTATAGCTTGTGGGAGGGACCGAGTTTGTCTTTTAAATTTTCATGTGTTTGGGAAAGTTCTCTCCTTTTGATTTCAAGAAAGAACCTCACAATATAGTTCCTTCAGATATGACATTGGATATCAATGCCATCAGTGCCGGCAATAACTTAAGGCCCTGGAAGCTGTATTAACTTTGAACTGTGGTATACACTGATCTAACTATGATGCTGTACGTGTGTGAATGCGTGCCTGGGGTGTGTCGAGTGATTCAGTTAATATAGGAAGACCTTGATTTCTGCGTTATCTTTTTCTGGGTTTTAAAAGCCTTTTATAGCATTGAGATAGGGTTTGGATACAAACTGCCCCCTCCGATAATTCAGTGAAATAGAATATAAGTAAACTTCTGGCAGCCGAGTACATGAATTAATGCTGGTTTGCGTGAACACTTTGCGTCACTCTGACAATTACTTTGCATCACTCTGACATGCACTAATTGTATTAACTTAGTGGTGCACGTGTGGATTCAAATACTATATTTTAAATAAGTTCTGTCAGATTCTCCAACTAGTACCTCTTCTTCCATAGTGAACTAACTTCAGGTGAAGTTTGCAATTTTAAATTAGCTAATTCTTTTTTACATTCCTTTTTTTTGTCTCTCTTGAAGGCAGCTTGGATGGGATTCTCGAGAAACTTTCAAAACCTTTCCTGTGTGGAGACTTGGCATAGGGAATGGATTTTTCTAAAGGAGAATCTTGCAATTTGTTTGAGAGGCCAAATAAATGGTCTTGCCAGGTTGAATTACATTATCCCTTGCCTTACGCATAATGTGATGATTATTATGGAAATAAGAGTCCCTACCACAGCTCTTTGATAACCTCATCCAACTAGTTTCCCCTTAATGGCAAATAAGAAAATGATGTTTGTATAAAATAGTAAATCCATTTTCAGTTTTATTACCACGCATTCCTTCTTTCTATCCCAGTCTGAGAAGCTGAATCTAAAGTGTTCGTTCTGTTTCTAAATCTGGTTGCTGTGCTATCCTTTCTTCTCCAACTGCACTGATCTCCAGATGTAACTGTGAACCTTTCAAAAGCACTTTCCATGCTAACCCACAATATAATTAAAAATCAATATGGTACCTCCCTCGTCCATGAATGGATTTTTATCCTGTGTAGTGTTTTGTTTTGTGTTTTAAATTCCATCTTTCCTTTCAGGAACAATAAGAGAGTTTCTGCTCAGAGAGAGCTGTAGCAGGCCAGCAGCTGCTTCTTGGGATTCTTGTTCATTTTTATTAGACTTGTCAAACGATTATGCAGAGTCATTGCTGTTTACTCCATCCGTTTTTGTCCAAACCTTCGTTTTGTCAGCCTTCTTCAATGCACAGAAGTTTGGGGTGGGGAAAAGCTTGTTATCAGGATGATCTGAATAAAGTAACTCCTGTGAAGTATCTTTGTATGTCACTGGTTCTTGGAAATGTTTGCAGACAAAAAAAAAGATTCTTTTGATCAGAGCTATGCACTTGTGTCTAATAATTTAGGTCTCCCTCTCTGCCTATAATTTATCTTTGTTTTCTAGAGTCTGTTCTTGGATTCTATCAAACTGCAACCACAATTTTGTCAGTGATTCATTTCTCTCTTCTCCCATGAATAGGGTCTTCATGTCTTCTGTTATAACACAAAGAAGTCATATAACTTTGAAACAATTATTTTACCATGTATAAGGACAGGATTCCCCCTGCAGTTTTGATGTACTCCAAAAGCATTGTTTGAAATAATACATTTGTAAGCCGTTTTGTGAATGGGCCTTTCATGCATTCATTTTGCAGGCCACCATGCAAATATCATCTATCACAGGCAGCCTGTGGATCCAGTGTACAATACTGACAGATCAGGTGGGAGAAATGATCTCACAGAGTTCTTAGAAATTCTTCATCAGTAGCTAGCTACTGCTGGCTTCTCCAGTTGTTCTGTGCACCAATACCTACAGTACCTCTGTGAAAGATGTTGGTCTGCGTGGCCCTTTGCTGATAGGTCAGATTGCACAATTTTTCAATCCTTGCAACACTAGTAAATCAGTTGATTACTGTAAAAGATGTGTGTGGGGGTAGCAGCAGCTGTGATGCAGGATCTAGTTAACCGGGTCAGGCAGACATGGCAGGGACAGGGAGGGAGACAGAAATGGATAATCAGATTGCAGGCTGGACCTCAATTTCATTTCCTTCTACCCTGTTCCTTTTGCTTGCATCCCCTGGGACCCGCTGCCAACAGCAGAGAAGCCATTAGTTAAACGCTGTACCAGCCTTGGGATATGGCCATCCTCATATGATCTTCCACTTGCTTCTAAAGGATGTGTGATGCTACTAGAAAGACAAGCAATCTCTGCTTCTTTGAAGATATTCAGATAGTACGATCAGAGTTGAGCAGGTATCCCACTGCATTTATCAGTCTACAAACTATTGTTGTTTTCCTCGCTCTTTAGCCTGCATTTATTAGTTATTGTATTCAGTCCTTTAAATAAAACCATATCACTCGTAGTAGCATGGGGACAAACTGCTAAAGCTTTCCTGTTGAAAAGCAGGAAACAATGAGGCAAGCAGGACTTCCGGGAATTACTTTACTTGACAGGAAGAGGGGAGGTACTTTTAAAATGGAGCACTGTGGCCCAGTGTGGGTGCTGGCGTGTACGGTTGAGGGTGTGGAGATTTAGGGGGTGGGGTTGTTTCCTCTGTCTGGGACTTTGTCCCCCTCCACGTATATAAGTAAATGCAGGGCTATTTTTGGGCAGGAACGCACAGGAACGGAGTTCCGGCTGGCTCCCAAGTTGGCCACGCCCAGCAGGAACTCATTAGCATATTGGGCCACACCCCTGACAGCACAGCTCATTAGCACATTAGGCCGCACCCCCATGTTACCAGAAGTGTGGTTATCCAGCCACACCCACCTTTTGCTTGTTATTCTGTTTACCTTGTTTGTCGTCAAAACCCAGGGCTTTTTTGTAGCAGGAACTCCTTTGCATGTTAGGCCACACCCCCCTAATGTAGCCAATCCTAATGAGTTCCTGCTGTTGGGTGTGGCCTATTATACTAATGAGTTCCTGCTGGGCTTTTTCTACAAAAAGAGCCCTGAAAATGACACTATAGCATGGAGACAAATGTCTCTCAGAACTAGTTTTCATTGAGGTGGCCGCTAAAATGTTGATGTATCCCTGCTGATGGGTGCTCGTGTTATTTCACACACAAATTCCATCCACACATAAAACTAGTATGGGGAGGGGCAGGGAACTAGGCTTCCTGACAAGCTAGTTTCTTACTGTACAGGGAGTTTTACATTTAATCAAGTGAGCCTTAACAGCAGTCTGGTACAGCCCCAGACAAAGGTTTACCACTTAAGTGAGAATCAAATCTGAACTGCAATCCCCTAGGTGTGCGTGCGGCTTTAGAGAGATATTTATTTAAAAATTTCACTTACCCCACTATTCAAGGTAGCTTACAACAAAAGAGATCACCGTAAAACCATAAATGCTTTAAAATGCTAAGCTCAAACCAGAAGTGTAACCATTTTAAAAATCCTAGCATTATCCTTGCTAACAGTTCTATCTATAACCCTTTACTACAATCCTTGGCAGTCTTCCCTTAAGAGGCTGGGAGGAGGAGATCATCGATGAATGTCCCGAGCGATTGTTCTGTATGTTTGAATCTACACCTGCAAGGCACTGTTCCTTGCTGCAGATGTTAAAGGATATGGAGTAGATTATCTTTACCTCTGGCAGATGCCTCTCTAATATAGGTTGGAGCCAGGCTGCAAAGGGCTTTAAGGGTAAAAACCAGTGCACTGGCTTTAGGCTCGCCTCTTCATTCAAAAGCATAAAACAATGTGGTGTGGGGAATGCACCTTGCTCCTACAGGATTGATAGCTGGACTTTCTCCATCGTATCACAGGTTGTTCATTCATTCATTTATTTATTTATAATTTCAATTTATAGCCCTCCCTCCCCGCGATGTGGGCTTAGGGCGGCTCACAGATAGGCATAAGCCAACGCGTAAAAACAAGTTAAAACCATATGAAACCATTACTACAGTATTACAACATGTTAAGTGCTCTAGATGTTCCAGAATAATCTTCCATCAAGATGGCGTCTCAGAGATGGTACATCCAATCAATGCTGACAGTTCCACGTGACACTGTCGTTCTCTCTTCACAGGGCCAGTTAGTAATGATGGTAAAATAACGATGGTATGATAATGATGGTATGATAGTGGCGGCTCCTACCCAAAGGCCGGGTGGAGGAGCTCCGTCTTGCAGGCCCTGTGAAACTGCACAAGGTCCCACAGAGCCCAGATCTCCTCCGGGAGCTCGTTCCACTAGGAAGGAGCCGCCACCAAAAAAGCTCTGGCCCTGGTAGCCGCCAGCCTGGCCTCCTTGGGGCTTGGAATCGTCAGGAGATGTTGCATCCCCGACCGTAGTGCTCGCAGGGGAACATATGGGGAAAGGCGGTCCCTTAGGTATGTTGGACCCCGGCCATTTGATAAGACACTGTAAGGTACTTAAACATCTCCTGCCTTGACAGATCCTGTATCATACATATAAACTGCATACACAACAGGTTAACTATCCCTATAAAATTAGTTCATTACAAGGAGAAGATTTTCACCAGCCTATCAAGTCTATCAAGGAGCTGTGGTGGCTCAAGTGGTTAAGATGCTGAACTGCAGGCTCGAAGGTCGGTAGTTCAGCAGTTTGAGACCCGAGTGCCACCTGACGGAGTGAGCTCCCGTCTCTGGTTCCAGTTCCTGCCAACCTAGCAGTTCAAAAGCAAGAAATTGCAAGTAGATAAATAGGTACCGCTTCGGTGGGAAGGTAACAGTGTTCCATGCGCCTTGGTGTTCAGTCACACCGGCCACATGACCATGGAAATGTCTTCGGACAGCGCTGGCTCTTTGGCTTGGAAATGGAGATGAGCACTGCAACTCGAGTCGGATTCGACTGGCTTTCGAGCAAGGGAAACCTTTACCTTTACCTATCAAGTCTGGAGAAAGGTCACCAAGAATTGATTCAAGCTTCTTGTATCAAAAAATGTCCACCTTTGGATAGTGGTCAGTATGAGATGCAGCAGAAGATGAGAAAGAGCTGCACCAGATAAGCAGAGGCATCTGGGAGAGGTTGAAATGGCAGTAGGAAAATTTTCAATTAATATAGAGAACAATGGCTGGAGTACTCTAACCAGCTACAGTTTCTGCTCATCTTTTCCCCACTTTATAGCATTCGCTGCATCAAAAACTGCTTTACTTGCAACAGCAGCCACACGTGCCACCTAAAATGGGAAACTAAGCTACCCCAAACAGAATTCCCTTTAGTTGCCTTGCTCAAGTCTGCTGCATCCACCATCTTGGGATATGTGTCCTGAATGTGTCCTGTCTGTGCTAGCAAGTGGACATTTAAAAAAATTATTTTAAATGAACAAAGGTGTAAAGAAGCAATCTTTGTCCAGGCCACTGCAACGGGAGGCTCCTGGTGTTCGAGTGTCAGTGAACTAATGAGCTTCGGCGGCAAGCAGCTGTGAAATCATGTAAGTTTCAGGGCTTCCTGACACGGGGATGCTGCAGCAATCCTCTTAAAGGGATGAAATGGCATAATCCAGCGAGGGCAGGGCCTCGCCTCCTCCTCAATCGTGGGCCTCTAACATCTGGGATAAAATAGTAATTGTGAACCACAGTGCAGGTTATTTTTATTATTTGGAGCGGACAGGGCTGCCTTTTTGCAGAGAAGTCCTGCTGAGCTCATGGTCCAACTCAAGGAGTCTCGGCCTCTCAGATCCTGCACAAGAAGTCTGGCTGTGGCTGCCTCTGATGGTTTGTTACCTGTAGAGCAGTTTTGTTGTCTTTCAGCCCCACACAACTTTCAGCCCTCGTCGTTCTGCCTGTTTTCAGACATGCATGCAACAGCTCAGACCTTCCCTGGTTATGTCCTGACACCACTGGTACCGTAGCAATAGTTTACAACTGGATTATTTTGTCCACACAGGAAAATCCAGTTGTCAATGGTTGCTATAGTGCTCTGACAGCACAATATCCAACAATGCATGGATCCAGATCCTATGTCAGTGTCCTGGGTCTGGCCTTCCTTTCTCCCTCCCTTTTACAGACAAGAGATTTCCAGACCCAAATCTCCTGGCCTAGGTTGAACTCTCGTTTCGAGCAGCTTTATCTTTGCAGTATTATTTTCTCGTTCCCTGTGATAAGCCCACCCATCCAGCAAGGAGATTTTTGAACTGGCTTTCAGCATCCTGAACTGTCATAACCTTGCCTAATCAAGATCAGCGTCTTGTCCGCGTACACAAATACACAGCTGATTGCCCTCTGAACCCCCTCCTCTCCTCTTGGTTCTAATTTGTGTCCCTCCAGCAGGCGCTGCCTCTCTCCACTGACATTTGGCCGCCTTGGTTTATGTCTTGCACCCCTCCTGTTAGCTCAATCTGCCCTTTTCTTAAGTATCTGCCCTCTGTCTCTTCCATCCTTATTTCCATTTTTCTTTTATACTACTACCGTATGTTTCTTCAGGGCCTTCTTCTCTTTTTTGCCTTACCTTGACATCTTTCTACCTTCCAACTTCATTTCTCCCTCTCCTAATCTCAGGGATTCCCCACTCCTCCACACAAAGCCAACTTGGGTGACCTTGGGTGAGTCACAGTTCTCTCTGAACTCTCTCAGCCCCACTTACCTCAGTGGGTGTCTTTTGTGGGGAGAGGAAGGGAAGGAGATTGTAAGCCGCTCCGAGACTCCTTTGGGTAGTGAAGAGTGGGGTATAAAACCAACTTTACTCTTTGTTTTGGTCTCCTTCCAGGCATTGGGACCAAATGAATGCTGACAGTTTAAATTTGACTCTCTTGGCACAATGATATCTAAGGGTGCTGTTGACTGGGGGACTGGGGGTTGGTAGAAGAGTTAGGGTCTGCGATTGTCTGCCAGAGGTTGGTTTTCTAGGGGGGGGCGGTATTGTTTGAGATTAAAAGTCTGATCACCAGTATATCTTGCCTTCAGCAACTATACCTCTTTGCATAACACTGAAATCGATACGCACCGGTGGACCTTCTGAAGTTCTACTTGCTTTGCAGTATCAGAATGCTGGTGACTGCTTTTTAGACATACCTGCTCACCTACAGATGTCCCCCCTGCTGATGCTATGGCAATTCCTGCCTCCTAGCCTTCATATCCTGAAAGATCAAAGGAATGCTTTGCCCGAAGTCGCTGCAGCCAGTGTACTTGGTTTGAAAGCCATGCCAACTGATGGCCTTCAACACAACGAGATCCAGGCATTTTGGAATCCTTCCCAGATGGGGACCAGACGTGATTCATCTACTCTATCCACTAGAAGTCTGGTCTTGCTTTGAGGGTACACTGTTAGCATTGACAGGTCGTGCACTAACAGGATATTCTGGGTGCGATGGATGTGACTCATGTTGCATATGTTCTGGGCATTTTGCCATCTCCTTGTCCATTCAGTTTACCCTCCTGTAGTCATTTGAAGGATGCTTAGTACATAATAATGAGAATTGCCTGCTACATCTGACTCAATGTTCTTTCTAGTCATACTCTCTGTTTCCACCAGTGACCAGCATTTGAATGCTCAGCAATCAGGCATTATAATTATAGCTAGTCCTCTTGCCCATCCTGAGCACCTGAGACTCAGGGAAATGCTACTGCTGAATATGGAGGTCCCATTTTTAATTATAACAACTTGTAGCCATTGACAGATCAATCCTGCCATGAATTTTCTAAAATTTTGGAAAGGCTATGCAGGTGGGAGAAATAATCATCTGCATCCCTTGCAGGATAGATTCCTACTGCCAGTGGTCTTCACTGAATGACCTTTTGAAAGAGAATTTTTATTTCCTCCCCCTTTATACCCATTAATAATTTATACAATTAAGATGCTCCTGTTCAGTCATCTGAGACCCTTGATAGAAAAATTGCACCTTCCTTATTTTCAATATTGCTTTCAGTACCTTCTTGAGCTTTCCACAAGAGCTTTACTGGTAAGGAGCAACCACTAATCCTCCATAGAATTCTAAATGTGGATATAACACAGATTTACAATACTTCATGTGTTATTTTCAGTGTCGTTTCGAATAAGTGTGAAAGCTAAATTTGATTTTTCTCCCCAACTGCTCTGGAACACAGAACTAACTAATGTGTCTAGTGGTACTTCAGTTATCTGGGCCAACTTTTATTTGGGTAGTAGGCAATGACCACTTTGCTGTAATTAAGTGTCATGAAGGATTCCCTGCTTGCTGAAAGGAGAGGCTGATACGTGGAAATAGTGCTACATGCCTGAACAATGTGAAGGCACTTAGTAACTTTTTTCAAACTTTTTTGAATTTAGGTGGCCAACATTTTCCAGTTCTCTTGAAGTTCGCTATGATATAAGGAAGTCACACTGATTGTGAAATTCTGGGTTCAAAAGACCCATACCGCTACAAATCTTATTAGCTGACCTTGGGCTATTCACTTTATCTCAGATTGAACCCACCTCACAGGGTAGTTGTGAGGATAAAATTGCGAGGGAATATATCATATACATGAACCTGAGCTCTCCAGAGGAAAGATACCAGATGAATTTAATTTAGTATTGTAGAAATAAATAATTAATAAAAATATAATCGGTGTCTTCCTCCCAGAGAAGCAGTAATTACACTAGAACCTGCATACATGGGTATGTGCTTTAATGAAAGAAAAAGGAAATGCAAAGAATGGGAGTGGAGTATAATACACCAGAATAGCTAAAAGTCTTCACCAACTACAAATCAGGAAGTCTCCAGTTCAAATTTCTGCAGCAATTGAGTAGCCTCAGGTAAGCTGTACACCCGTAAATATGGGATTTAAAGTATTGCCTCGTGCTTGTTATAAGATTACAATACAATTTATGTGAGGTAGGGTTGCCAACTCTGCGTCTTGGAAATAACTGGAGATTTGAGAGGGGAGTCTGGGAGGTGGGATTTAAGGAGAGGAGGGACCTCGGTAAGGTATAATGCCTGACACTCCCACCTTCCAAAGCAGCTATTTCCTCCAAGAGAAGTGGGACAAATGCTTTAAATAAACAAAATAAATAAGCAATCCTTGTAATTTGGAGATCAGCTGTAATTCTGGGAGATCTCCAGCCCAAATGGACGAAGGCATCCCTATGTATGAGGTACTCTGAGGTCTTGAAAGGGCTATACATTTACTATGTATGAGGGTTATAACTATCCATAAGGAGTCTGCTATGCCTGACATGCCTTCTTTTGGATACAACCTTGCTGAGGGGGTTTTCCCCACTGAAGACCACCCAGAGTATCTGTGTGAGTCCAGGCCTTGTCTAAAAAAGCAGACTACCCTAAGGCAAAAGACTAGCTCCATTTCCTAGATTCCTCAACAGTCTGTTTTAAGAATTATTCGGAGGGTGTGGTTTTGTTGAGAGGGTTTTTTTGTTTTTGGTTGCATGGTCGATCTGGGTGAGAAATATGAGCCCCATAGTCTGTGTAACCATGGACACGACCTCCAGACTAGCTGGGCCTAACGAGCCCCAGCACAGATTAATGGTTGCATTGTCTGTCAGAATTGTTCTCATACAGAGCTTAGGCAGGCCCCAACTGACCCTGTCACCCAAAATAGCCACTCCGGCCCCATTGCTTCCTAAATCGTACACACAAGACTCTGCCAGGGCACCAAAAGGCTTTGGCTGTGTTGCCATGGCGTTCCTGGAGGTTAATGTGCACAGCCATTGTGGTAAGGCAAAAGGGCAGGCAGGCCTGAATATTTAGCACCAAGCAACTGTAAAGGGACCTATATATGTAAATGGACAGTCATTTGCTGAATATCCAGACCAGACAAAGAAAGGTAAGGGAGCCAGCAAATTAGGGTGGTCAGAATTATTCAGATTTAACAGGCCTCTTTTTCTAGGCCTTTCCAGGTTCTGCCGCTGTCCACTAAAATTGGCCAAAGTAGCTTTGGAGACTCCCCATCAACAGTTAGTAGCCAGATAGCAGGCAGAGCTGGTAGATTATTTTTTTATTTTAAATTATAAACTTTTATTTTAAATTATATTTTATTTTAGCTGGTAGGTTATTTTTTATTTTAAATTATAAACTTTTAAACTATATTTTATTTTAGCATGTGCAAATTTTATTATTTTTCCATCGTCCTTTGTTCTCTTTTATTGAGTACTTATCATTGAGGGGGGCTTCTCTACAGACGGTTGTCCCTAGAAGGTGATCAATGTGTTTTGGAAAAATAAACCCTGCAGAGTATGGAACAAAGCATGTAGTATTAGGAAGTTAAAAGCCAGCCGAATACAATTGTCATTGAGGTTTAAAAACAACACAAAAAACTCAATAAAGGGATGAATGAGACTATTGCCAAACCATAATCTGCAGCAGTGTTCCCTCTAAACTGAGTTAGTGTGAGCTAGCTCACAGTTTTTTAGCCTCCGGCTCACACATTTGTGCCTTAGCTCAGGAAGGATGGCTCCAGAGCAAACTAATTTATGCAGTAGCCAAATCGCTCGCTCACAGCTTTAATGCCAGTAGCTCACAAAGTAGAATTTTTGCTCACAGGACTCCACAGCTTAGAGGGAACATTGATCTGCAGGTATGCTCCCTCTTTCCCATCTTTTATTTGTTCTGCTTCAGTTATTTCCTGTCTAGTTCTAAAGCATAGTTTACACTTACATTTGAACTGGCTAGCTGATTTACAGTTGTCCTCCATACCAGGAGTGCAAAAACACTATGCTGGTTTGCCAGCCTCCAGGAGGTGGCTGGAGATCTCCTGGGATTATAACTGATCTCCAGGCAACAGAGATCAGTTCACCTGGAGAAAACGGTGGACTCTATGGCATTATATCCCCCACTGGAGTCCATCCCTTCCCCAAACCCCATCTTCCTCAAGCTCCAACCCCCAAATCTCCAGGAACAGTTATTGTGGAATTAATTATGCAGAATTGTTTTTGTTTTAGGATGAATAATTCTTAGAAGAAAAGAACAGTAGCATCTAGATAAACTATATATCTAAGTAAGGTTTCCAAGAAATCACTTTTAATGCTCAGAATAGAGGTCCCCAACCTTTTTGAGCCCACAGGCACTTCTGGAATTCTGACACAACGCGGTTGGCATAACTACAAAATGGCTGCCAAAAATGGCTACCACAGGAGGCAGACACAACCAGAAAATGGCTGCTGCAGCTTACCCCCAGTCACACAGTGAGGATCCTTGTGCTCTGGTAACAGCTGCAGCCAAAGCAATGCACAGCCAATCAGAAGCCTTGCTGGGCAAAAGCCCCACCTGGGCCTGCTCAGTGTCTAAAAACACTTGACAGGCACCTGGCTAATGGAAGGGGAGGGATGATATACATCAATTCCCCCCTTATGCTGTTCCTGCGAGGTCTCTCATCCCCCCAGGAGCAGCATTGGGGCATTTTGGGCCACAGCAGAAGGGGAGAGGTGAAAAACACTTCTGTCAGCAGTAATTTTAGCAGGAGCTAAACTGTACGTTCCAAGTAAATCCATGTAAAAGGATTCTGATAACAGGGCTGAGATTTGTTTCCATGAACAGGCAAGCCATCTAGGCAATATAAGGTCATTACCTTGGCTTTAGTATAAGGTACCTCCTTTAAAAAAAATCTCAGTGTTGAAACTTTGGGCTTTGAGAAAAATCACTAATAATATGAAATAATAGAATAGCTGACACCCTGATGGTTACAGGTAAATCTGGCAGTTGCTATCAAGGGCCTGACGCTGCTAGACATATACTATAGTGTAGCATAGTGTCTAGTCATGCCGGCCCCATGACCACAGAAATGTCTTTGGACAGTGCTGGCTCTTCAGCTTGGAAACGGAGATGAGCACTGCATCCCTAGAGTCGGATTCGACTGGCTTTCGAGCAAGGGAAACCTTTACCTAGCGTAGCTATACAGACATGACTCCATAGTTTGTACATCATGAGCCCCACAGACATATGGAATAGCTGGGTTCACCAATGTGAGAATCAGCCCATGGTCTTTTGGATTACATCAACATGACTGTCTCCCTGCTTCTAATGTTCCTTATTTTGGGACTGAGAGGAGCAGCTTCAGAGAATACTCAAGATTCTTGGACTCAATCTAATGACTTCTTCAAATATGACAGAAGTCCTGCCCAGGAAGCTCAGTGTACAAATTTGAAAAGTCCTGACCAGTCAGAGCCACCCAGTGAGGGTTTATGCTGGGATAAACTTTTGCGAATGTTTTTGTTCATGTGTGAGTCTTTATGTGCAGGTGGTCTATTGCTTCCTACATAGGGTAAAAATTTAAGTGGTTTATGCATATAGTATGTGTGTCATATAACACTTTTTTTCCCCTCACAGTGACGGGGACACCTGTGTGTAATTCACAACAAACAGCATTTTATTTAGTCACTTCATTTATACTTTTCTCCCCAAAAGGGATCCAAAGCAGTTAACAACATTCACCCCTTCTCTGTTTTATTCTCACAACAACTCCATGTGGTAGGTTAGGCTGAGAGTGTATGAGAGTGTGGATAAAAGTATATGACTGAACCAAAGTCACCCAGCAAATGTCCATGGCCGAAGAACCTTGCACATTTCCACCCATTTATTAACTTCAGTATACAATGAACACTGCCCTAACCTGGATAGCCAGTCTTCTCAGATCTCGGCTGCTAAGCAGGATTGGCCCTGGTTAGTATTCGGATGGGAGACCACCAAGGAGGTCCAGGGCCACTACACAGAGGCAGGCCACAACAAACCACCCCTGAACATTTCTTGCCTTGTAAACCCCATGAGGGGTCACCATAAGTTGGCTACGACAACAGCCCTTTACACACACACACACACAATGAACACAGTGTCTGATTGTGGTTGCTTGCCTGTACCTTCCAAGTAAAACTGTGAGCATAAGAAGTGGCCTTCTAGTGAATCGTGCGTTCCTGGCCAAAAATAGCCCTGCACACACATACAATGAACATAGTCTGAACCTTCCGAGTAAAACTGAGCATAAGAAGTGGCCTTCTAGTGAATTAGACTGGTGCAGCCCTTTTATTCTTGTTTCTAGTGAATCAGAGCATCCACCTAGCCCAAAGATGTCTGCTGTGGTCAGCTGATCCTCCATAGTCTCAGGACTTTCCTACCCTGCTACTTATAGTAACTAGAGCTTGAACCTGGGGTCTTATGTAAGCAAAGCATATGCTTTACCACATTGATGGGCTCTCTCCAAGTTCATGCAGGTTCTTGGCTTAAAAAATACTAATTTCTTGTGCAGGGGGCAGGACCTGGAAACAGAGTGAGCTCTGACACTCTCAGCCTAACCCCCCCTTTGCAGGGTTGATGTAAGGAAAAAAATAATGGTAACTTGGAGCTGCTTGGAGGAAGGGTACCTGTGAATGTGAGGAATAAAATGGGCTGGTCAGATACCGCTAACTGGCAAATCCGCCCCCCTGCTGTTAATCTCCCCTTGCTGCACACAGACACTATTTAACTGAAGAAGTGAGCAGTGGCTCACAGAAGCTCCAATTTTGTTCGGTGCCACTGGACTCTTGTTCTTTTCTACTACTATTTAACTTGTGAGAGTTTGTTTTGGGAGACCCCCGGAAATAGGAGAAGGATCTACCAATGCAAACTTCCCCAGGTTAAATGGAGAGGGGAGATTAAGACCATTTTGGAAGAGGGGGCCACAACAAGTCCCTTTCGGCCCTTCCCCTCCAATTCCTCAGCTACAGCTCCTCCCTTTCCAAGACTTGTTGCTCTCTGACTCTCTCAGTCTTGGCCCTGGACTGGGCTGCCTCTCCCTGCTGTGCTGTAAGAGGGGCCCCCCTCAAAGAAGATCAGGCCGCCATAGGTAAGGGAGCCCAAACTGGTTTCCAAAGACTTGGGGCTGCGGGATGGGTGACCGGGGTTACTGGATGAGAAAAGGAGGATTGCGGGAAGGATCTGTGGCCGGAGCCCCGATCTGCTCCTGTGGGCGAGGAGGGCAGGGCGCCGGGGACTGGCTTCTTTCTCCAGGGCATCTTGTGCGTTGAAGGTAGGAAGGCGGCGGGCAGGCGGGCGAAGGGAGATCCCCGGGAAGGAGGAGGAGGAGGGTCGGTGGCGAGTCGCCTGGCTGCTCTGCCCTGAGGTTCCTTCCCGGGCTCCTGAAAGTCGGCGAGCCTTTCTAAAGCGCGCGGCAAAGCCGGCCGCCGCGGAGAGGCAATCACGGCTAAGTGCAGGGCTCGGCGGGGACGGGCTTTGTTTTCTTGTTGCAGCTGTTTTAAGTTGTGCAAAGCAGATTAAAGCCGCAGCCAGAGTCGCTGCGAGGAGCAAGCGGGGCTGGGCTTGGGTGGGATGGATAGGCGTGGGGAGGGCGCCTTTCCCCCTTCCTTAGTAATGGGTGGGTCCCGCTACCCCGCTGCAAAGCGCATCAGCTCTGCCGCGGTGGAGCCATGAAAGGAAGACGCGGGACTGGAGAGATGTTCTGTGCGGGTACCAGACTGGAGGAAAGGTCCGGCTATCTGACCACGTAAGAGCGCCCTTTCCTGATCGCCTATTCATCCTCCGAGGAGAACCACCTTTTTAAATGCCCGATTTGACTCTGAGGTGGGAGGAACCTGCCAAGCCGGGCAGAGAGACCCCCCCCCCGGGTTCAAGGAGGGGAGGAGGCTCTCTCTGGTGGTCCCTCTGACTCACCTCTTTCATTCTGGGAAATGCTCATCATGTCAACAAGGGCTGTGGCTTCTGGGCAGAGTGGAGGGCAGAGTGCCCCCCTCCGGGGCTAGTCATGCTTAGGGAAGTGTAGAGCTCTTGGGCAGAGGCGAAGCTTTTGGTCCTTGCAACAAGCCTGGTGGGCAGAACATTAAGACTTCTGTTTTGCAGAAGGGACATTAAAGCACAGGCATCGTAATGGGGGTTTAAAACTGGGCCTTCCAGTTCACTGTCCCTACCCCTTCGCCACTGACCCACGCTGGTTTTCTTTGTTTTCATATAGCCGGATGCTGAGCTGACATAAAAGATCTTATACAGGTTGTCTTGGTTCTCTCTCTCTCTCATTTCTTTGCAGATAGGGATGATTGTTCCAGGTTGGTAATCTAGAGTGAAACACCACCAGGTAGCTCTGCTCACAGAGACGGCAGATGCTAAGGTGGGGGGAACCTACTGAGTTCTTAGTCTCCAAGGGCACTCCCAGTCTCCATTAAGAAAGAAAAATGGCAGGGGGAAGCGCGTGATTAGGGCTCAGCTCATCCTTCTTTGCAATGGGAAGGGCCGGTCACAACTGTTCCCACATGCAGAAGCAGGCCTTTGCTCCCCTCTGCATTCTACCTGTCTTGCATGGCTCATGTTCCCTCTGTTTGCTTTCCTCCATTGTCCAGCTGTGACAGTGTCAGGAAGGAGCATAGGGTAAGTTGGTGGTGTTGGAAAGTAAACGGAGCTGTGCTCATGCTGTCTGTGCTCCCCCTTAGCTCTCCACCCTCAATGCATCCCTTTACTCCTCCAGTTCCCCCACAATCAGCTCAAATGCTCCCTCAAGCAACTTCTCCCTTTCTTCTTCAGCTTGGGATTTCCTCCTAGAACACCTGTGTGGTGTTACCTCGCCCACTTCTTTCTACTCTTTCCTCAAAATGGAGCTTTTCCCATGAAATGTTTGGTACAACCCCTCAGTCCTCATCTCCTGTTGTCTAGGGGCATGCAATGGAATAAATACTAATTATTCCCCTTTCCCCCCTTACTTCCCCCTTCTTCCTTATTGCCTATCTTGCTTCATATTTTAGATTGCATGCTCTTTGGGGCAGGGATCTGTCATCTTGTGTCCTCTTAAAGGCCAAATAAATAGATAAATAGATAAGTAATGACAGTTTTCTTAAAGTTCCTTAAAGTGCCTTTTCCAAACCACACATAGTTTTTAAACCCCTTTTCACGTCTCCCCTTGGCAGTCTAATTTAGAAAAAAGAGAGAAAGTGGTGTTATCGTAGACATTTGTAAAGTTAGTGGGGGGGAAGAGGACAGCAGGAACTCCCCCCCCCTCACAACTCTTGCTCACCCAATGGAGTTGATGGGTAGTAGCTTCAGGACAGGCAAAAGGAAGCACTTCTTCACATAATGAGCAATGGAATTCACTACCAGAGGAGATGGTTATGACCATTAGTTTGGATGGTTTTAGAAGGGGGCTAGGCAGATTCATCACAGATGAAGAAGAAGAGATTGGATTTATACCCCACCCTTCACTACCCGAAGATGTCTCAGAGCAGCTTACAAACTCCTTTCCCTTCCCCTCCCCACAACAGACACCCTGTGAGGTAGGTGGGGCTGAGAGAGCTCTTGACAGAAACTGCTCTTTTTCAAGAACAGCTCTTATCAGAACTACGGCTTGCCCAAGGTCATCCGGCCAGGTGCAAGTGGAGGAGTGGGGAATCAAACCCGGTTCTCCCAGATTAGAGTCCGTGCACTTAACCACTCCACCAAACTGGCTTACGACAGGTAAGTCAATCCTTGGGTTTTAGCCATGATGGCTAAATGGAACCGCTGTACTCCAAGGCAGCATAGCTCTAAACACTAATAGCTCCGGATCAAGAGTAGATAAAGAACTGTTGCTTTCATGCCCTGTTTGTGGATTTTTTTTCAGAGTATCAGGGTTGCCATTGTAGGATGCAGGATTCAAGACAAAATGGACCTTTGGTCTAATCCATCTGGGCTCTTTTTATGTTCAGTAGTCAAGCTGTACGCTCAGTCGTGTCGTGTTGGAAGCTGCCCTGAGCCTACTTCGCGGGGAGGGCGGGGTATAAACTTGATAATAAATAAATAAATTAAATAAATAAGAGCTCTTAAAAACAAAGAAGAGTTTCTTGGACGTCCTTGTTGGAATAATTTTATTAAGGCATTGCTCACTCAGTGCTTGTAATAAAATGGTGCTCACAAAATTTTGATAGACATGAGAGAGCACAGAAGATGCAAAGGATTTTGCTTGAGCCGAGTCCTGCTATTTTATCATGTGTTAGTATTATTGCTGGCTGCCAGAAATCCTGAAGCTGGATAATACTCTGAGAGCTGGGCTGGCAACCCTGAATACATTTCCTTGCAATTCAGCAGCTTTCCCTTCTCCAGGTTTCTTTTTCTTGTTGTAAATCTCTTCTCTCTCTTTTCCCTTCCCTCTCCGCCTTGTGCAGTCCAAGCTAAACCAAACACCCTGCAAAGTGCAGCTCCCGACACATATAAGCGCTGTCCTTCCCTTCGGCACATATTTATATTACCCTCTTTAATCAGTTATACGTTTTTGGCATTTTAAGTCAACAAAGGAACTGGGCTTCTTTATGGGCTTCTTTGGAGGTATGTACACTAGAGTTCACAATTAGCTCTGTTTTCCCCTCTCCCCAGGCTGGTTTAACATTACTTGCAAATTTTTAATGTAAACAGCTTTCAAGGAAAGGACACTGAAGACTTTTGAAAAGACTTTTGAAAACGCAAGTACAGGTTGCGTCCCAGATGACTGCTTCGCCTTCAGCCCCAAGTTAGAACTGTGTAGATCTATACTTTCTCCTTTATGAGGATATGTAGGAACTATTCTGGGTGCATAGTGGAGCTGAACGTTTTCCTAACCAGCAGGAAAGTGCAGTGGCAGCACGGACTTCAGCCTTCTCAATACACCCTCCACTCCAGAGAACTGGAGCACTTTCTCCGCTGCAAAGAAGTCATCACCTTCACCTAAGGCTTCTCTGGGGAAATCAAAATGGATTTATGTTTGTTGTGTCGATGTGACCTTAGAGAATCATTCCATTAACTGCTGGCTATTTTTCTTTTGTCTCACTAATATCTTGACTGAATTATGCCCTCTTTCCTTCATTCCAAAATTACAATCTGCATGGACGCAGGCCATAGCTGTTTCATCAGATGAATTCAGCGGTGTGGAAAGCTGGTAAGTGTGTAGTACATAGGCAGCAGAGGAAAACTACTTTTACATAAAGGTAAAGGTTCCCTTGCTTGAAAGCCAGTCGAATCCGACTCTAGGGTTGCGGTGCTCATCTCCGTTTCAAAGCCGAAGAGCCAGGGCTGTCCGAAGACATTTCCATGGTCATGTGGCCAGCATGACTAAACACCAAGGCGCACGGAACGCTGTTACCTTCCCACCGAAGTGGTACCTATTTATCTACTTGCAGTTTCTTGCTTTCGCACTGCTAGGTTGGCAGGAGCTGGAACTAGAGACGGGAGCTCACTCCGTCATGCGGCACACTCGGGTCTCGAACTGCTGAACTACCGACCTTCCACAGCCTGCAGTTCAGCGGCTTAACCACTTGAGCCACCATAGCTCTTTTACATAATGAGATGCAAAAAAAAAGAGTTGCACTTCATGAGACAACCAGGGTTAACAGTACTCCAATCCTTTTGAAACTATAACCCAACCTACATTTTACACTCAAAGGCATAAATTAAACCCCGATGGCTACTTTTATTAGGGGACACTTTGAGAGGGTGAGGAGCAGCTGATTTTCCTTTACATCTCCTCCTCTCACACGCTGCTTTCTCCCCTGTGGGGTTCCAAACACATATTTGCAAGAGTAAGTATGTGTCTGGAATCCCATGGGGATGAGGAGTTAACAGTAGGGAAATAGGAGGCCAGGCAAGAGTTAAACAGGCCCTCCCTACATTACTTTTTCACTGAATATTAACCTCTCTCCTGAAGTTGCTTTCTTCTGTCTTTAAATACATGCATTTCTAGGTAGCAATGAGTTTTGCCCTAAGAGAAGAAATGGATCCAGAGCACAGGTGAATTCCCTGTATCCATTGGTTGGTTGGACAGGATAATTCCATAGACCATAACACACTGCTTTTTAGAAAGAAGGGTCCAAGAATATGTCAGACGAGGCTCCCATCGATAAGCAAAGAATATGGCATGCTCCTTTCTGTTTGGCAGAAGGCATGACAGACCCTTTTGGAATTTTATCTGAGCAACTCAAGGACCACCTACTCCCATATGAACCTACTTTACGGTCATATTGTGAGGTCCTGCTTCTGGTACCCCTGCTTTCTGATTCTAGGCAGGTGGCAACTCAAGACAGGGCCCTCTCATTCAAGGTACCAAAATCATGGCACTCCATCACTGGGCATATTTGTCTGTCCCTCTGTATTCCGCCACCAAGTGAAGACTTTTTTGTTTTGTCTGCTTTCCCTCAATGATTCCTCCTTCCTGCTTGATGTTTTGATTTGCTCTACTGTGTGTATTTTAGCTCTACTTTTTCATTGGTTTTATGATGTATTTTTGTTAAACTTGTGCTAATTGTTAGCTGTCTTGGTGGCCTTGACTGAGCAGAAATGTGGGGTATAAATGTAAATAGATAAATGCAGTGTGCTCCTGGGTGAACGATGGTAGCTGAATTGACAATTCAAATGGCATCCCTTGAGCATGAAATCCACCACATTGTAGGTGGCAATTGCATTTTTTGTGTACTGGGGTGGAAGGAGAACCTTCTGTGGAAGGAGAATGTATAGGCTGTTTTTGCGGCCCATCCTGTTACAACTCAACAATCGGTCTTTGCCGTCTTACTGAAGGACCATAGGCTGTGCCAGTTTGGTATAGAGAGCCAGTTTGGTGTAGTGGTTAGGAGCGCAGACTCTATTCTTGGAGAACCAGGTTTGATTCCCCACTCCTCCACTTGCAGCTGCTGGTGTGACCTTGGATCAGTCATAAGTTCTTTCAGAGCTGTTCTCTCAAGGGCAGTTCTCGAAAGAGCTCTCTCAGCCCCACCTACCTCACAGGGTGTCTGTTGTGGGGAGGGGAAGGGAAAGGTGTTTGTAAGCCGCTCTGAGACTCCTTTGGGTAGTGAAGGGAGGGCTATAAATCCAATCTCTTCTGAAGGAGAAGGGATGAGATTGTATTGGAAATTGATATATAATTTGCTAGCATGAAGGGTATAGATTACTGTGTTCATGAATGTCATTTCCCCATTATCCTGATCAGGCTGCCAGGAGAACTTTGATCCATATCTATTTCTGCCATTCTCTCCATCCAGGTTCAGATGTCAGAGACAATGCTTGCAGCTGGAGAAATGTTAGTGTGTCTGTGCCCAGCTCCTAACCTGAGGAACAGAACAGCAATGTTTCGAATTTCCCATCTTGGACTCAGAGCAGACTGTAAGACTTTTCTGATGAAGTCAGTGAGGTCTGCTGAATTGTGAAAGCAAGTTTGAGGAATCTTTCTTGTAGACTTGGAAGAACTTTGGCAGCTTGGGTGTCCAAGTGAAATAGCGTGTGCTAGCTGGATGGAGACTGGAGGAGCGTATTTGCCCAAGAAACATCCCATGAAGAAGCAGTACCAGTTGGAACATGGGCAATGGACAGGGCTGCTAGCTGTCTCTGGGCACCTGGTTCGCATCTTGCTGCTTCTAATTTTGCCTTCCTGTGTACTTCCTGCTCCCACTCCAGCAGATGAGAGTGGAGAGATAGTGGTAAGTCATTCCTGGAGCATGAGAGTCAAACATTGACAGCATCTTTTCCTAAAAGCAGAATGCTTGTAATCTCCAGTAGTAAGTAGAAAATACCTGATAGTTGTGTCCAATCCCCAGGACGGGTCTTAGAAGGTAAAATTCCAGACAGGTTAAGCTGCTTCGGCCAAAGTAAAGAGTTTTGTGTTGCCTTAAAGACTACTGAATGTAAGCAAGCATTGCATACATATGACCAAGCGGCCTCTGGATCATGAAAGCTTATGCCATAAGAAATTTATTAGTCTTTAAGGTGGCACATGGTTCTTCGTCCATTACAGGAGGGTGTGCTGTAATGCTGTAAATATTTTTATTTACAAATGTACAGGCTGAGCAGGCAAGTTGGTTCCAAAATAATATTAATCCCCTGAATATCTATATTAACTTCCCTAATGCATCCAAAAACTGCTTTCCCCTCCAACTCTGTTGGTACACATATTGCCAAACAGAATTGATTTCAGCATCATTCCACCATGCACATGTCTGCAACTTAAAGTTGTGTTCTAATATGGCTTTGGGAAAAGAGCAACATAATTACTCTTTCAGCAAACTCTTATTTGCTCACTATCAGATCTCAAGACCCTGAAGAGAGGGGCTGTTTCTTTACTTGGCAGTAAAGAACTGGATATCCTCTGCTTCAAGGAAACCCAAGTTAATGCAAATCATGTGACTTATACATGGTTTATTCTTTTGGCCATCTTGAACAGGGTTTAGAATTTAAAGTGGGAGAGGAAGAAAGTCTGCAATATATGAGTACATGAGTCTGCAAGTGTACATCGCTCCACCTCCAGACCACTTGGCAACCTATCCGCCTTCCCCTTGGGTTTCTAAAGACCAAGACAGACAAGACATGCGGAGATCACTGAATGGATATCCAGAATGTTGTGTTTTGTAGGGATGCAAACTTCCAGTTGGGACCTGGGAATCCCCCAGAATTGCAGCTCATCTCTAGACTATAGAGATCAGTTCCCTTGGAGAAAATGGGTGCTTTGGAGGGTGGACTCTATGGCACCCATATGATGTCATAGGGTGGACTCTAGGTCACCCACTGGTGTCCCTGTCATCCCCAGGTTCCATCCCCACATCTCTAGGAGTTTCCAAACCTGGATCTCGGAGCCCTACCTCCTGTACCCACCGATGGCCCTGGGGGACCTGGCAACCCTGTGTTTTGGTGTTTTAGTAAACAGCAGCCATGGGAGACTCTGGTTTGGATCATGTGTGTGCCAGGAGGGAGCCTTTAAAAAGTCCTCTTAGGTACCATTTTTCTAACCTCGCACAGTCCCACGGAGCAACTGGTTACCATGTTGGAGAAATATATATGTTGCCATGTGTCCCCAAAACAAATATTAGGGGAAATAGCACAGAGAGAGAAGAGCGAAGCCCTTCATCCCTGCCACAGCCTGAATTAGGCCTCCTGTAGCTGATAGTTACAGAAAAAGGCAAAAATCAATCATTATCAACATTGATTGGCAAAAATAGTACCTGAGACCTATCTCATAACAGGCCACACCCAACAGCAGAAATTCATTTGGATTGGCTACATTAGGGGTGTGTGGCCTAACATGCAAAGGTGTTCCTGCCGCAAAAAAAGCCCTGGGTTTTGACAACAAACAAGGTAAACAGAATAAGAAACAAAAGGTGGGTGTGGGTGGATAACCACACTTCTGGTAACATGGGGGTGCGGCCTAATGTGCTAATGAGCTGCGCTGTCAGGGGTGTGGCCTAATACACTAATGAGTTTCTGCTGTTGGGTGTGGCCTATTATGCTAATGAGTTCCTGCTGGACTTTTTCTACAAAAAGAGCCCTGCAACAAGTTATGGTTAAATGTGATATGAAAAAAACTTTTGCATATAATATTTTTATTAAAAAGGGATCATCTTAACATTCAGGGTCATCTTCCTTTGAGATAAATAATGGTATATTTCATCAAATATAGTTCGGCCCTGAGTATCTGAAAGAGGAGGTTTAGGGTCCCATGCTAGAAATGGTCATCTCTGGCAAATCATTTGCACAGGATCTGTGTGGTATACTTTGTAATTCCTGCCCCAGCTGAGATCAGTATTAATAACCATAGCAGAAGAAGCCTGTGAAATATGTAAATCAGGTGCACAGAATATCTATCTTTTGCTTTACGTATAAGATGGTTCACTTGACAGCTTCTTGGCAGATGTACCTGAATTAAAACAAGACACTTCCGTGCCCATTTGCTCATTGTATTTTTCATGTTCCATACTATGCAAGCACAGGCCTTATTGCTAGACTAACAGTGCAGTCCTAAAGCAGACCTATGCCCTTCTAAGGCATTGAAGCCAATGGGCTGAGAAGGGTGTAACACTGTTTAGGATTGCACTGAAGGTGAGGTGGCCTGTAAAAGAAAAGAAAGGAATCCCAAATGAGAGGATTTGAAATTTCCACCGGTACAGATGGGACAACCTGACCTGGATAGCCTAGGCTAGCCTGATCTCATCAGATCTCAGAAGCTAAGCAGGGCCGGTGTGCTGCCCCAGCCAGCGTTAATGTACCTTTAAGAGTAGTTGCACCCTGGGAATTGGAGTCCACAGTTAGGGGTCCCAGAAGCTTCCCTCTGACTGGCTCATTAAGAGTAATTTCCTGAGCTCAGAGGCGCAAAGATAGGAGTTTTATTCTTCTTTTCCGTTCCTTTGTCCATCAACCCTTACTGCAAAGGAGCGGGGAAGCCCATCTCTTCTCTCAACATGGCGATAGAATTTGACTTAGATCACAAGATGTAACTTCCACCCAGATATATCAGCTCGATTGTGAGTAAATGATCTTCTGAATGCGTGTGAAGTTAAATAAAGATGATTTAAGCTGTCCTCAGTAGTCGTGGACTCACGCCTAGAGAGCGTTGGCTTAGCACAGCTCGCGGAGGACAGGAATAGTGAGAGAAGAGATGGGCTTCCGCGCTGGACAGGAATAGCCATCATTGCTAGCTAGTATTTGGATGGGAGACCTCCAAGGAATACCAGGGGCGTGACGTGGAGGCAGGCAATGGCAAACCACCTCCAAACATCTCTTGCCTTGAAAACCTCACGGGGTTTCCGTAAATCAGCTGTGACTTGATGTCAGCTTCCACCACCACCAAAGATGGGACAGTACTGACTCTCCCCCTCCCCCTGTGACCCTTGCCTAGGAGTGGCTGACGCAGTATGGATACCTTCCTCCAGCTGATCCAGTAACAGGCCAGCTACAAACCTGGGAGGCCGTGACCAGTGCCATCCGTGCCATGCAGCGCTTTGCAGGCATTGCTGAGACCGGGATTCCAGGTATGGGGTAACTACGAATTCCTGAGAGTTCCTCCTAGTTTTCCTCTGGTACCCGAGCATTGACATGTATACTTGTACTGGGATGTTCCCTCATTAATTTTATTAATCACATGTGATAGCATCGTTGGAAGGGATGAATATTCTCTAGTGGAGTCTAGTCATACAGGAGTTCTGTTGAGAAGAGGAAGAGATTGGATTTATACCGCGCCCTTCACTACCCGAAGGAGTCTCAGAGCAGCTTACAATCCCTTTCCCTTCCCCTCCCCACAACAGGCACCCTGCGAGGTAGGTGGGGCTGAGAGAGTTCGCTTGAGAACTGCCCTTGAGAGAACAGCTCTGAAAGAACTTATGACTGACCCAAGGTCACACCAGCAGCTGCATGTGGAGGAGTGGGGAATCAAACCTGGTTCTCCAAGATTAGAGTCCTGGCGCAAACAGTAAATCTGTGTCTGGACTGTACCACTTCAGCCTGCAGGTGGGGGTGGCACAACAAAGCTTCTGCACAACAAAACTTTCCCTGCACAAGGATGTAAGAAAGAAGAGCTCTAGGCTTGCTTTCTCCTTGGTAGGCTAGTTCACTCTATGCATGGAGTTTTTGTTTGTTCAGAGGAGCATTCAGGAACATGAGCAGCTTGAAGTGGTACAGCCCAAATATGAGTCTACCATCTCTTGGGGAGCTAGGCCTGTCATTTCATGCCATGTGATTCGGTTTGGCCTCTTTTTGCTTCCCTTGAATTCACCAGACGATGCCACGTTGGCTCTGATCCGAATGCCTCGCTGTTCTTTGCCTGATATTATCCCCACCTTCCCAGAGAAGCTCCCTTTGAGGAGAAACAGGAGAAGAAAAAGGAGAAAGAGAAGAAAGAGTCAAAGCAGGCGGAATGCTGGCTCAGTTTGGACCAAGAGGAATATCTCGTGGAAGTAGGTATCACTATGCTGATTTTGGTTCAAACCAAATCTGACATTGTACGGTATTTGAACTTTTTTCTGCTTATTCTCCTTATGAACAATGGGCTGGTCCAAGGAAGCCCTTCCCCAATAGGGTTGCCTGGTCCATCCTGGCAACCGGTGGGAGATGGGAGGGACTTACCTTTCCATCATGGTGCAGCAGGGAGGCCCAGCCAATGTACAGTGATGTGTCTACACCACTGCCCATGTGACTTCATCACATCCAGGACATTGGGGTGATGCTGTGGTATTTGGGGCAAAAACT
Organism: Gekko japonicus; assembly: GCF_001447785.1. Lineage (NCBI taxonomy): Eukaryota > Metazoa > Chordata > Lepidosauria > Squamata > Gekkonidae > Gekko > Gekko japonicus. The sequence continues at coordinate 492,717 of NW_015171527.1, read as the reverse complement.
CTTTGATATATTTGGCTTCTACCATAGAGTTTTTGCTGAAATACCAGAGCATTGCCCCGACATCCCAGATGTAGTGATGTCACTTCCGGGTCACATGGGCAGTGACGTAGACATGTTGCTGCATGTCAGACGGTTCTCCCTCTTTTTGGGGGGTAAGTTCCCCCCACCAGCCAGGTGGTGGGGAGGTAGGGCCTCATATTGGGGACCCCTGCCTTCACTGGGGTCTGTGTGTGTCTAGCAACCCTATTCCACATGCTGAAGGTACTTTCTGCTTGTGGAAGAGCTATTTTGTGCTTTGCACTGGAGTTAAGTGTAACTGAATGCAAAGATGTTCTTTTTGTAATAGCTTATGTAAGAGCTGTGAATGACCCAATTCCAGTTTCCAGCATAGGACCATAGCTAGGATAACAATTACAGCAGCCATACAGGACACATTTTTTAGGTTCTTGATGCATTTATTTAAAAAGAAAGAAGCAGAAGAACTTTGGTATGGAGGCAGGTATGCCCTGGCCTGGTGGATCCAGGCTTGCCTGATCTCGTCGGATCTCAAAAGCTAAGCGGGGTCAGACCTGGTTAGTACTTGGATGGGAGACCACCAAGGAAGTCCAGGGTTGCTGTGCAGAGGCAGGCAATGGCAAACCCACCTCTGCTGTTCTCTTGTCGTGGTCGCCATAAATCACCTGTAAACTTGACAGCACTTTCCACCATGAAGGCATGCAGAATCGGACTTGGAGGATTGCTCAGTATTGACATTGGGGAGGAATTATATCTGAGGTCAGATTATCTGAGCTAGGTGTGTGTCAGTGAAATCCTATGGAGGCTACTCAAAAGTAACTCCCATTATAGGCAATGGTGCTTATTGCCAGGTAAGTGTGCATAGGATGGCAAGCTTGTCCCTTCCTGTGTGTGGTCTGGCTCATTGCCTGACTGATATCGAGCTGGTTTTGTCCCGTGAACATCTTTCTGTACTGCATCTGCTCTCTGTAGTGCAACATAATCTGGATAACCGACCTCACAGGGTTGTTGTGAGGATTAAATGGGGTAGAGGAGAACAGTGTAAACTGCTTTGGGTCCCCACTGGGGAAGAAAGGTGGGGCATAAATAAGCAAATAAAATAAATTGTATCAGTTGAACTGTGTCAGAAAGGGAGGGGCTGGTGGATGCATGTTCCTGTTTTCACCAGCATAGGTTGGACCAGATACCCTTTTATGTTAACAGAATATCAGAATGTAATTGGTTCCATAATACAAAGTCTAGAGAAGTCTATTCAAAATTATTCCATCCTCATGCAAAGGCAGTTCATTAAAAAAAAACACCAATGCAGCCATTAGCATACCTTGTTGGGAATATTTATGGATTCATTTAACATCCCAAATCACAAAAGCAATTTATGGGCCTTGGGGAGCTGCATGTTAAAATGTGTCCAAAAATACTCCTCGCAAAGTATGTGAATGGCAGCGTCAGTGCAACAAGGAATAAAACCTCATATGAAGTAAAATCCCTCAAGGGGATTTCAGGACCACTGCTGGGCTGTGTATAACAAGCATGTAAGTCCCGAATGTTGCTTGGACACACACAGAGTAGAAGATTAACCAGGGATTGGCCAAACGAACCAATCCAACCCTCCCAGCTTTAATCCAGCTCTGTTCAACCTTTTGCTCTTGCATAATAAAATTAATAAGGGCTCCAAAAAGCTGAGCTGCTGTATGGCTCTAAAAGTGCCATTGGGTATAGAGGGAGAAATTGAGAGAAAATGAGGATGCAGACAACTATAAGCATTGTGAGGTTCATTGAATAGACTGGAGCAATGTAGAAAATACTCAAAACATCTAAATATATGACTGCCCTTTTGGGGGCAAGCAAAGTGCATCCAAAGGGTGGGTATAAGAACAGATACTTGAGACCAGGGTTCTTTTTGTAGAAAAAGCCCAGCAGGAACTCATTAGCATAATAGGCCACACCCAACAGCAGGAACTCATTAGCATATTGGGCCACACCCCTGACAGCTCAGCTCATTAGCACATTAGGCCACACCCCCATGTTACCAGAAGTGTGGTTATCCAGCCACACCCACCTTTTGCTTGTTATTCTGTTTACCTTGTTTGTTGTCAAAACCCAGGGCTTTTTTTGTACCAGGAACTCCTTTGCATGTTAGGCCACACACCCCTAATGAGATTCTGCTGTTGGGTGTGGCCTATTCTGCTAATGAGTTCCTGCTGGGCGTGGCCAACTTGGGAGCCAGCCAGAACTCCGTTCCTGTGCGTTCCTGCCCAAAAATAGCCTTGCTTGGGACCAAATCTGAAAAGGCATTTAGAACCCAGGAGGTTCTATTATTGTTGCCAGCAGTGACTGGGGTAAGAAATGCAGGACTCTTTAAAAAAACAACAAAAAAAACCAGCTATTCATTATGAGCTAAAGTCCAAACATTCATGGCCAGAAGAGGAAAATAGCCTGTAAGTAGTCCTGTTCCACAAACACTTACACAAGAATGCAGGCAATACTAGAACAGGGAGTTTCTGCAACATTTCTTACACATCTATGTGTGCAAAGAGGTTGGGCAAGCTCTTGGGCAAACAGAAGGATATCTTCAGATTTAGTTTCATTCTTTAGCGTGTTCTGTAAAAGAGCTCTGAGGAATGCAGAAGGGTATTTTTGTGTCCACTTCTGTGAGGGACGAAGCAGGGAGGAAGAGAAATTAGCAAAGGCCAATTGACATGTGTGGGTTTGGATTCAGACTATCTTTACAGTTAGCAAGACACTAAAAAGAGCCTGTGAGCCTCTGTGCCACGTATAAATGTTTGTAATACACAACAGGGGTGGACTGGGAAGCTCAAATGGCCCAGGAACAAGCCAAGCTGAGTGGTCTGAGTGCTACAATCCTGCACTGAAAGAGCCAGTCAGCTCAGACCCAGCTAGCAGCACTGACAATGGGTATAATCTAGGGCAGGGGTGTCAAACGTGTGGCCCGGGGGCCAGATTAAGCCCCCAGAGGGCTTCTATCAGGCCCACGGTGGAACTGGCTGTCTTCTGCTGCTTCTTCCAGTTCTGCTGCTGCTGCGTCATCATAGGTTTGCAGTTTACAGATACACACCTGAACAGCATACTCAAGATTGCAGCAGCACAGACATTTTGATGCAATAATTCAGAGCAAGAGGTGTCAGTTATCAGACACTGTTAAATAAACAAAATATTGCAAGAGTGCTAATGTTTATATCGCTGCTACCTGGCATAACATTTTATGGCACACATGGCCCAGCCCAACAAGGTCTCATTTATGTCAGATCCGGCCCTCATAACAAATGAGTTCGACACCCCTGATCTAGGGGTACCCTCCCAACAATCTCCAGTGCGGTCTGTTGGGGCCTCACAGACTGGTGAGGGGGGAATGGGTAGGGTGCACCAGTGCTGTGCTGGCACATGATGTCACTTCTGGTGAAATTCTGAAACAATGTCATGACATAAGGTTTTGGCAAATCCTAGAGAATTGCCCTTAATGTCATGAAGTCAGTTCTGGAGTTTCACCAGAAATGACACTGTGCACAGGTGTCACACCAGCACGCCGGCCCCCACCTCCCAAATCCACCCTGGGTGCCAGGTGATGGGTTGCCAGTGCTAGCAAAATCTTACCCATTGCTTCCAGCGATGGTGCAGGAGGAAGCAACCTGTGAGCTGATACTGATCAGTATTACTGCTGCTGAAGGGCTGGAGTAGAGTGACTCCCATACTATTGGTGGAGCTGCCTGGACTTGGCCCTGCTAGCTCCTGGCCACCTAATTTGTATACACGGGGACCACGGTCTGGATAAGAACTAAAGGAAAAATAGAGCAGAACCATGCAAATTTACTTCTATGCAAATAAAGTATATTAGAAAAGTAGTATAAAGTTTTCAAAGTCACAATGTATCAGTTTTCACAATTTCGATATAATAACCTGCATTAATTACAAGATAACAAAACAATTCATTGCCTATCACGTACATACTCAGAAACCACAAAACGTGAACTCGTAAATTTCTTGAATGTGCTAAGAAACTAATTGGAGGAGGTACTTTGTCTTACTGTTAGGAAATTCAATGTACAAGATGATGGTAAAGACCTTTTGCATGCTTGTTTCTGCATTCTGAAGCCTTCAATTTCTGAAGAAGAGAATTGGAAACGGTGCATACTGGAACACTTGTCAAGTAATCTTCAATTGCCAGAGCAATCCAGTCTTGTTGATAACAATCATCACTCCGTGAATATAATCTGGACATTTTGTTTATTATGAGCTCAAGTGTGGCATTGTTCTGAATATGTGTGTGATATGCAGTGAACTGTGTTTTGTTATCTTGTAATTAATGCAGGTTATTGTATAGAAATTAGAAAAACTGCCACACTGTGACTATTGCTTGTTGAAAACTTTATACTACTTTTCCTACTATACATTATTTGCATACGAATCAGTTTGCACAGTTCTGCTCTATTTTTCCTTTAGCTCCTGGCCATCAGCAGCCTTCCAGGCCAATGGCCAACCAGGAACTTTCCGATTAAGTTAAGCAGCCGGTCTGCCCTGATGTGAGAAATCAAATGTCTATGCCAGCCATCATAAATTTTATATTTGTAATACAGACCAACTGAAATGCAAGCTAGCACAACTGTTATCTGTAGGAAATCCCCTTCAAGCTGTACAGCCTTAACGACGTTTACCAAGTTGCAGATCACATTGTGGAATCATCTGCAAGATTTACTTCCGAGTTTAGGACCACCCTGCACATGTGGCCAAAACCCTCAGAGCAGCCACTAGGGGGTGCTAACAGACAAAAAGTACTGAGTGTGCGAGGCATACTGTGGTTTGCTCTGGCACAAGATTCTTCAGGCAACTAACTGCCAGCTCTGAGTTAACTGGAACATTAGCCAGATTAACGGGGGTGGGGGGTGGGGACACACTAAATATATCAGGAATGCAGAAAATATACAGCATGAACACAAATATGGCAACTTAACATTTGCTAGTGCACTTAACACGTTGCTCAGAAATAATGGGAACTGCTAAGCAGTAGCAAAGGTAAACGTTTGCCTTGCTCGAAAGCCAGTCGAATCCGACTCCAGGGGGCTGTGCTCATCTCCGTTTCCAAGCCAAAGAGCCAGCGCTGTCCGAAGACGTTTCCATGGTCATGTGGCCGGCATGACTAAACGCCAAGGCGCACAGAACGCTGTTACCTTCACACCGAAGCGATACCTGTTTATCTCTTTGCAATTTCTTGCTTTCGAACTGCTAGGTTAGCAGGAGCTGGGGCCAGAGACAGGAGCTCACTCCGTCACGCGGCACTCAGGTCTTGAACTGCCCAATTACAGACCTTCCGGTCTGCAGCTCAGCATCTTAACCTCTGAGCCACCGCGGCAGTAACAAAACACGTAACTAAATGGCAGCAACTGATTTTTTTTATAGTGGTGCAACCATTCAGAACCCTTCCAAGCTCCTTGGAGAAAGGATGAGAACCCATAATGTTCAAACTGAAGAAGTACAGTCAGATTTATTAACGCATTTCATTACTGAAGCTTCTTTTTGGCTTACCATGTTATTGGAAGTCAAAGGTTGTGGAAGTCACACGGTGAACCCCTGAGTAACTACTATCTGGATCTTTCTGATATGCCTCAGGCAAAACAAGGCGAGGGATTTGTTGGTTCTGTCTAAGCATTGTCTCTACCACAGGGTGAAGACCTACCCACGGGAGGCCCGTCTTAGCCGAGAGACCATGCGTGTATTGATGTATTATGCCCTGAAGGTGTGGAGTGAAGCCACACCTTTGAACTTCCACGAGGTGGGCAGTCATACTGCAGACATCTCTGTGGAATTCCTCCAACTTGACCATCATGATGGCTACCCTTTTGATGGGCCAGGTGGCATGGTGGCCCACGCCTTCTTCCCTGGAGACCCCCAAAGGGCTGGCAGTGTTCACTTTGACAGTGATGAAGATTGGACATTTCGCTCACCAGGTGAATGGACTCGTGTTGGGAGGGGAGTTGCCATGGAGGTGTGCCCTTATTGATGACAAAGAAAATATGAGCTCACAAGGATCGGGCTGTTACCTCTAGCTGTGGATTTGTCCTAGGGTTTCCCAACTCTGGGTTGGGAAATTCCTGGGGGATTCCTGGAGTGGGTGGGGTTCGGGGAGGGGAGGGAACTATATATATAATGCCATATAGAGTCCATCCTCCAAAGCAGTCATTTTCTCCAGGGGAACTCATCTCTGTAGTCTGGAGATGAGTTGTAATTCTGGGAGATCTCCAGGCCCCACCTGGAGGTTGGTAGCCCTAATCTGTGCTTCCAGTCTCCATTTGGAAGATTTGATGAATAGGGCTTGTTCGTGCTCAGGATGGCGTTGCCTGGCACCATGGTTGTGGGGGCGGGGCTTCCCATTATCCTTGTAGCTTGCCTTGCTTGTGTGGTTTGTTTAATGCTATTATGCTGTAGATACATTTCTGCAGTGCTTCTGCTCTTGGATGGTGGGGCACTGTCCCTTTCGGCAACACATAGTTCGGTCAGGGATGGGTAGATGACCTGCCTCGTGGCAAGTGGTTTGTTAGGATGGGCTTCTATCCTTTCCATTTCCATAAAGGATGTGATTTTTGCCAATACCTTTTCTCACCTTCTTATATCAAGCTCTTGACTTTTCACTCTCACGTTTCGACAGATGACTTTGGAACCGACCTCTTTGCTGTGGCTGTTCATGAGTTTGGGCACAGCCTTGGCTTAGCACATTCATCCTCCAAGCACTCCATTATGCGCCCCTATTACCAGGGGCCGGTGGGAGACCCTTTGCAGTATCAGCTGTACACGGATGATCGATCTGAGATTCAGAAGCTTTATGGTATGTGCAGCAGCAGGGTATTTAATGTAACTTAGTTGAAATGTCCATAATGCTCAAAGCAGCTTACAAAATATAACCATATACAATTAGGACAGATAAAATAACATGCATCAAGTTAACTGCAGCTCCTGCAACATGTATTATCACCAGCTGACAATCAGAGACATTCATTAGTTATTCCCACCAGCGTATCAAAATAATTCCGCTTTGCACCTTTTATGGAAGAGGGTGGATGTGGGAGCTTTCTGTACCATATCTGGCGGGATGCTCCAAAATGTGTGTGCAACCACTGAAAACAAGTCTGCATGGGTGCACCTCACAAATAGTGGGGACTGCCAAAAGTGAGGGTTCTGATTTACCTTAGTTGGTGCATGAGATCATATGGGGAAAGGTGGTCTTCTGGATATGTGGGTCCCAGGCCATTAAGGACTGTAGAGGTAACAACCAGCACTTTGAATGGTGACCAGAAAACAAATAGAAGCTGCCAAAAGCACAGGTGTAATATTATCATACCATCATAACCTGACCTGATCTAGCTGCAACATTCCATACCAAATGGATTTCCTGATACTTTTCAAGCACAGTTGTACGTATACCACATTACAGTAATCTACCTTGCGGTTATCTGGCATGAATCAGCATGGCAAGGTCAACATGATCAAAACAGGGGGGCTAGTTGGTGCACTTGAGCATCACTGTACTTGGTCAGAGAGAACCTAATCCAAGTCTCTCTAGATCAGTGATACTCTGTACCTCGGGAGCCACATGTGACTCTTTGGCATACCACCTTGTGGCTCTTCTAAGCACTGTTTCATTAGAAGCTAGAATAATTTCTTCATTACTGTCGGCCCAAGGTAAAAGTGTTTTAGACTGGTGACCAGAAAATAGAAGCTGCCAAAAGCACAGGTGTAATATTATCATACCATCATAACCTGACTTGATCGAGCTGCAACATTCTATACCAAATGAATGTCCTGATACTTTTCAAGCACAGTTGTACGTATACCACATTACAGTAATCTACCTTGCGGTTATCTGGCATGAATCAGCATGGCAAGGTCAACATGATCAAAACAGGGGGGCTAGTTGGTGCACTTGAGCATCACTGTACTTGGTCAGAGAGAACCTAATCCAAGTCTCTCTAGATCAGTGATACTCTGTACCTCGGGAGCCACATGTGACTCTTTGGCATACCACCTTGTGGCTCTTCTAAGCACTGTTTCATTAGAAGCTAGAATAATTTCTTCATTACTGTCGGCCCAAGGTAAAAGTGTTTTATTTGTTTCATTCACTCCGGCGAGGGATCGGTTTACTCCTGTGGTGTAGCCACCTTTTTAAGGCCTTGCAGCGTCTCTCTCAGTATTGCGTGTAGGCTTGGTGCCACCCGGAGGCAAATCCCAAGGGCTCATGCATGCTGAAGAGTTTTCAACCAGTTCACAATACTTGTGTAAATCTAAGAATCAGTTCTTGTGAGCTGGTAAGAGCCAGCTCTAGCACACCACTGGTTATATTATATGTTATTGCTTATGCATGTTTAAGGTGTCGCACAGGACATACTATAATTACAAGGCTCTTTTGGTTGCCTGTCATGGGAATGAAAATGGGTTTCAGATCTGGATGAACAAGAAACTTTTTGTAACTTAGATTCTTGGGCTTCATCAAGGATGTCTTGGGAACGTCCTCCTAAGGGCAACCATGCTTATGTCTCAGAGTGCACTGCTGGTACTGAAGATAAACCAACAGTGGCTACAAAATCATTAATATCGGCACTTCATACAACTAGCACAAGTTTGTAATGGTTGTTAAGTCTGCTACAATAGTCCTGCTCATGTGTCTTTTGGTGATTGTAATATGTCACAATCTGGACTAGGTCAGATCCAGCTTTTAGCCATTGCTCGGTCCGTCTCCACAGGATGGATCCGGCCAAACAACAGATTGTGGTTTGTGTCATTTTATGTTTCCGTTTTGCATCAGTTCTGTTTGATAAACCTCAGTGTTTACACTGACTAGCTCTCTGCATCTTACCAAGTCCATATATTATGACTCGGTTCACTGATTCTTTCTCTCACACTCTCATTTTTAAGGGAGTAGAGTTCTTCATTCCACAGAGAAGCCCGAGGTAACCTCACTGCTCCCAGATCTGCTGTCCATGCCACACGATTTCCCTGCTCTAAGGTTATTTCATTTATTTATTTATTCATTGGACTTGTAGACCACCCTCCCCGGGGCTCAGGGCAGTTACCAACATTTCAATATACATAATTACAAGTATTTATTTATTTATTTTTCGCTAAAATACCCCGCCCTCCCCAATGGGCTCAGGGCGGCTCACAGAGGCAAGAACAGCTTGCCATGATAAAACAATATATACAAAACAATTTAAAACATATACTACATATTAAAATCTAATAACAAAGTGCTCAGTGCCATTCATAATCTAAAAAATGGCGGATCGAATGTCCAAAATCCCACGAAGACGGCAGAAGGACTCTTCCATAGTAGATGTTTAATTGGAACCTCAGGGCGGTGGTGGTATAGTAGGGGCGGCGGCTCCTACTCGAAAGCCTGGGGGTAGAGCTCCGTCTTGCAGGCCCTGTGGAACTGCATAAGGTCTCGCAGGGCCCTGATCTCCTCCCGGCCTTGCAGGTCCACCGCCGGGCCCCTCATGGGGCTCGGCAGTGGAGCTGCAAGGCCGGCGGCGGCGGCCGGGACCGTTGGGGGCGGGGTGTGTGGCCTTATGAAACACTTCCGTTGATGTCCGGGGGTGTGGCCTTATGACACACTTCCGGTGATGTCAAGGGGTGTGGCATATGCTAATGAGTTATGCTAATAAGTTCCCCTAGCTCTTTTTCTACGAAACGACCCCTGACTAAAACAATTAAAACAATGCATAGTTTAGATTCCGATTCCAATTTATGAAGGCGCTTAAACAATTAACATCCTTCTCCATAGGTGGAGAGGGGAGAGAAGGAGGAGGCCAGGCTCCATGAAAACTGTTGCTGTCCTTTATTTACACCTCCTAAGTGCATTGTATTAGGTGTCCTTTGTGGTCTATGCATACATTATTCTACTGACTCCAGAGGGCTTTGGCTCACATGAGCTCATAAAGCTGCCCTGTAGTGAGTCAGACTTTTGTTCTATCAAGGTTGGTATTGTCTACATAGACTGGCAGCAGCTGTCCAGGATCTTAAGAAGAGGTCTTTCCCATCATCTGCTGCCTGATCCTTTTAACTGGAAGAGCCAGGAACTGAACATGGGACCTTCTGCAAGTCGAGCAGATGTTCTGCCACTGAGCCATGGCCCCACCAATGTTCCCTCTAAGCTGTGGAGTCTTGTGAGCAAAAATTCTACTTTGTGAGCTACTGGCATTAAAGTTGTGAGCGAGCGATTTGGCTACTGCATGCATTAATTTGCTTTGGAGTCATCCTTCCTGAGCTAAGACAAAAATGTGTGAGCCGGAGGTTAAAAAACTGTGAGCTGGCTCACACTAACTCGGCTTAGAGGGAACACTGGGCCCCACCCAGCTATGCTGCAAATTACTTCAAAGATACAATATTCCGGTTGTTTATAACTTATGATAGTTCACAGTGGTGACACTTGGTATTCACTATGGTGGCATGTCATGCCATGTTCAGGTCCTCTTCTCAATTTATTTCTTGGGCACGAAACAAAACCTCAAATGTGGGAAGCTGGTAAAAAGGGTAATTAACAATGCTGAAGATCTGGGGTACATGAGCATCGTATTCTCTGCTAAGTTTGCATGGCCTACATTGGTCCCACTTGGGTTATGAACAGGCAAGGAGATGGTGCATGATCACCAGCTCTTGGAGACTGTGAGGGCAAAAGACAAGTGTGGAGAGGGTACAAGTTTTTGTTCAAAACTCCCTTATGGATACGGTTGCCAGCTTCCAGGTGGTAGCTGAAGATCTCCTGGGATTACAACTGATTTCCAGGCGACAGATCAGTTCTCCTGGAGAAAATGGCTGCTTTGGAAATTGGACTCTATGGCATTAGACCCCACTGAAGTCCCTCCTCAGGCTCCACCCCAAACATCTGCAGGTATTTCACAAGCCAGAGCTGGCAACCAATGCTCCCTCTAAGCTATGGAGTCCTGTGAGCAAAAATTCTACTTTGTGAGTTACTGGCATTAAAGTCGCGACCAAGCGATTTGGCTACTGCATAAATTAGTTTGCTCTGGAACCATCCTTCCCAAGCTAAGACAAAAATGTGTGAGCCGGAGGCTAAAAGACTGTGAGCTAGCTCACACTAACTCAGCTTAGAGGGAGTACTGCTGGCAACCCTCCAGACCTCCTTATGGGTGCATCCTCCAGGCCTGTCTTGTCCCCCTTCAGTGCTTTTCTCTGTTCAACTAGGCTAAAGGTAGTACAGTTGAAGCTGAACGGGGCAGTTAATGCTGTACAGCTATACCAATTACTGTACTGGAGTAAAAAGTGTTTCCCTGGCCTTTGGAAAGTGGCCGTTTCTTCAGGAGGTTCCTGTTACTCATAGGAGTGAAGGGAGGGCTACTGGGAAACAGGAGGCTAGTATTTCCTCCCTGTTGAGTTAGTGTTTTGTTTTGTTTTTTAAATCCATATTGTATAGGCTGATTTCCATTTCCATTTCTTTGTTTCAGGTCTGGGAAGGAATTCCCCGATCGCTGCGCCTCCAATGTTGATGCTGTTGCTCAAATTAGAGGAGAAACATTCTTTTTCAAAGGTCTGCAGCCTCATGTGTAGCATAGATGCTCTTTAAAAAAGGGAGAGTCAAGCATGGATATAAGCTAGCATTTACTGACTGATTAAAATAATTCTGCCGGTCTTTTGACACATGCAGAGTGTCCTTTCTCTCAAGGCAACTTACAAAAATATATGTCATCATACATCTTCTCCAAACCTGAGTATATAATAAAAACATGGAATTAAAATCCAGAATAGAATAAGGTAGCAGTAACAAGATGCTTTGTATCAGTCATCATGACTTAAATTATCAACACCAAAAAAGGCTGTTTACAATAAATGATTTAAATCAAATATTTACATTTTTCCTAAATGATGTATATAATTCAGTTGATCTAAGCAATAAAACATGTAAATTGATAGCTAAATAAAAGTATTTATACAATCTAAGTGGCTATACATGGGTTTCACTTCTGTTTCTTCTACTTTTGGTGTAGTGTAGTGAGAGCCAGTTTGGTATAGCGGTTAAGAGCCATGGACTCTAATCTGGAGAATCGGGTTTGATTCCCCACTCCTTCACATGAAACCACCTGGGTGACCTTTGGCCAGTCACAGTTCTCTCTGAACTGTTCTCTCAAGAGCAGTTCTTGAGAGAGCTCTCTCAGCCCCCCCTACCTCACAGGATTTCTGTTGTGGGGAAGGGAAGGAGATTGTAAACCACTCTGAGACTGTGAGTGGAGGGTGGGGTATAAATCCTTCCTCCTTCGCAAAATTTACCTATGTAACTTCACATATTTTTTATTGCCCCCTTCCCCCTGCCCGGTGCTTTTTAAAGCAATAAATCACAGTGCCAATGCAAGTAAACAAAAAAAAAAATGTATTTTTGCCCCCTCTTTAAAAAATGCTCAGTGCTCAATCCAAGTTTGCTTGCTCAATGTATGTCATTCTGAAGTGGGAAGTGCTGAAAAATACAGAAATGCAAACGGTACCAGATGGACAGTGAGTATATTTTGTACTCTGGGATACAGATCCATGAAGAAGAAGAAGAATTTTAAAATCCTAAGAGCCTCCTGTTGCCATGGTAATCTGGCAACTCAGCCAATACTTCTGCCAGGTGAGATTTCATGTTTCTCCCTTTCCCTCCCACCTGTGGCAGGTCAGTATTTCTGGCGTCTGACCCAAGGACGGCATCTCACCTCTTTGCGCCCTGCCTTGATCACAGGCTTCTGGCGAGGCCTCCCTTCCAGTCTCCACAAAGTAGATGCTGTGTATGAGAGGCACACGGATCATCGCATCCTCTTCTTCAGTGGTAAGAGCTTCATATGTGACACAATGACATTCTCGGATGGCGAATCAGAGCAAAGCAATTGGATGTGGTGTCTGTTTAAAGAATTTGTATCACAACTTTCCACTCATATAAACCAGGGCTATTTTTGGGCAGGAACGCACAGGAACGGAGTTCCGGCTGGCTCCCAAGTTGGCCACGCCCAGCAGGAACTCATTAGCATAATAGGCCACTAATAGGCAAATGAGCTGTGCTGTCAGGGGTGTGGCCTAATATGCTAATGAGTTCCTGCTGTTGGGTGTGACCTATTATGCTAATGAGTTCCTGCTGGGCCTTTTCTACAAAAAGAGCCCTGAACAACTTTCCACTCATATAAACAATTTATAGCCATGCTCCCTTTCTGGAACTCTCCTCCCCCCTTCTACTCAAGCTGTCTCACACACACACACCAATGCCCTGTGAATTCCCACCCCTGCCCAGAGTTGAGGAGGGAAGGAGGTGAGGAAGCAAACTGCCCTGGGGCCCGACAGGTGTGTGGGTCTGAACATACTGGTTCATGTTGCCAGTAGTGGACAAACAAAGGTGCTCGTACGTGACCCTTTGACCTTCAGGGCCATGGCTTACAGAGTCAAACAGGAAGTCTATTGCCTATATAATGAATCAGCACTTATTGTTATTAATTAATTTCTTGTCATTAAATACTGTATACTAAACAATAAAATGCATTTGTTATGTCGATATTCCATATGCTTAAATATCTACTGGCAGAATTTGGAGGGGGGCACGGGAGAAGGGCCCTCAGCTACCACCCTGTGGCTCTGCCCCTTAGTCATGCCGGCCACATGACCACGGAAACGTCTTCGGACAGCGCTGGCTCTTTGGCTTTGAAACGGAGATGAGCACCGCAACCCTAGAGTTGGATTCAACTGCCTTTCGAGCAAGGGAATCTTTACCTTTACCTTTTTATGGGAGAAGGGCCCTCAGCTACCACCCTGTGGCGCTCTGCCCCATCCATTCTTCTCAGTTGATGGGAATTGTGCTTCCTTGTGAGTCTCCATCATACCAGTAAGGGTGGGCAGCATTACAGTCCCTATGTTCTTCAGAGAAATTGTGCCAGTCTCTTTCCTGCCCCAGTTTCACTGACTCGGGTTAATGTTGTTGTAAGAAAGTAGTGGTGTTCTAGGGTTGTCAGCCTACAGGTGGGTTTGGGAGATCTCCCAGAACTTCACCTGATTTCCAGACTATAGAGGTCAGTGCCCCTGGAGAAAAATGGCTGCTTTGGAGGGTGGATTCTCCCGGCCCCAGCTGGAGGTTGGCAACCTGATCTATCCAGGGCTCAGACCGCCCCTTGCTTGGCCCCAGGAGAGGAGCCGGGGGGAGTGGTAGTGGCAGTGATTCTGGTGCCCCATCCCAGAGTCTCTAAGACTGCCCCTGTACTGTTGGTTGTACCATACATCCCACGTTGAACCAAAGCATCTTTAAATTAAAGTGCAACTTGAAAGTTGAGAGACACCTTCCCCAACATTCCTAAATAAGCTAGAGTAGAGGATCCGTCCCTAGTCACAGCAGTAATCTTTGAGTTCAGCGACCTTGTTCTTTTTTCAGGAAATGTTTTGGTTTCTCCACCAGTCATTTCACCATCTTTAAAGGGGACAGTAGCTTTTGCAAGGACAGCTGGAGAAATCACTCTCCAGTAGAATCTTGTTGACTTGATACAGTCTTTATCGTTTTAGTACACTTTTATTGCGCCCTTCCTTCAAGGAGCTCAGGACAGCATATGGGGTTCTCCTTTCCCTATTTTTTCCTCCCAACAGTCCTGTAGAGTAGGTGATGCTGAGAGAGAGCATCTGGTCCAAGGTTGCCCACTGAGCTTTAAGGCCAAGCTGGAACTTGAATCCAGATCTCCAGATGTGTGTGAGAGTGTACATAATGATGTATCTAGCACCCTCGAAGCCTCTTTGATATAGTGGTTAAGTGCGTGGACTCTAATCTGGGAGAACTGGGTTTGATTCCTCACTCCTCCACTTGCAGCTGCTGGATGACCTTGGGCAAGCCATAGTTCTGACAAGAGTTGTTCTTGAAAGAGCAGTCCTCGAAAGAGCTCCCTCAGCCCCACCTACCTCACTGGGTGTCTGTTGTGGGGAGGGGAAGGGAAAGGAGTTTGTAAGCCGCTCTGAGACTCCAAGTGAAATGCGGGGTATAAATCTAATCTCTCCCTCTTCTTCTTCTTCTTCCTCTTCTTCCTACAAGCTGACTAGAAAGTTCTGCTTCTAGGCCAGGCTAGCGAGAAGGTCCCAGGCCTTTTAAAATCCAATATAGTATGACTATCTGGGAAAGAGATATAAATCCCTACTGCACACACTGTATTCTGCTGGGTAAAATAGGCCCCCCTCTCAATTTCTTCAGACAGTGTGGTTTAATGATCATTGTTTTTCTCCCTGCTCAAGGACCTCTCTATTGGGTATTTAAGGACAATGGTGTGGAAGAGGGTTACCCCCGCCCCGTCACAGACTTTGGGCTGCCAGAGGGGGGTATCGATGGTGCCTTCTCCTGGCCTCTAGACAGGAAGACCTATTTCTTCAAGGGAGAACTCCACTGGTGCTATGATGAAGCCACGGGTCACGTGGAGGAGGGCCTCCTTGCCCACAAAACACCCTGGGGGCAGTTCCCCACTTCAGTAGATGCTGTGCTGAGTGAGAATGACGGTAAGTTTGTGTTTATCAGTTTGTTCCTTATTTCTTTGTCCGTTTGTTTGTTAGTTTGTTCCTTGCAGTACCTCTTGTTTTTCATCCTGCTTGTATTGGTCCGGATTTGCCTGAGAACCTGTCCAGCTGCCATGAAATAGTTTTCAGACTATCCAGATAGCTTCTAGGGAGATTCAGACAGTGTGGTTTAATGATCATTGTTTTTCTCCCTGCTCAAGGACCTCTCTATTGGGTATTTAAGGACAATGGTGTGGAAGAAGGTTACCCCCGCCCCGTCACAGACTTTGGGCTGCCAGAGGGGGGTATCGATGGTGCCTTCTCCTGGCCTCTAGACAGGAAGACCTATTTCTTCAAGGGAGAACTCCACTGGTGCTATGATGAAGCCACGGGTCACGTGGAGGAGGGCCTCCTTGCCCACAAAACACCCTGGGGGCAGTTCCCCACTTCAGTAGATGCTGTGCTGAGTGAGAATGATGGTAAGTTTGTGTTTGTCAGTTTGTTCCTTATTTCTTTGTCCGTTTGTTTGTTAGTCTGTTCCTTGCAGTGCCTCTTGTTTTTCACCCTGCTTGTATTGGTCTGGATTTGCCTGAAAACTTGTCCAGCGGCCATGAAATACTTTTCTGGATGCTCAGACTATCCAGATAGCTTCTAGGGAGTTTATGATAGGAAGCTTGACCATTTCTGGACATTCCTGTTCTGAGAGATGGACATCCCTAATCTCATAGAGCTTCATGGAAGAGATTACCTATGGCCATGAGAGAGTTTCTTGTACTACTGGTTCAATAATGTGGCAAAATAAATACCAGTGGAACTGGCAGAAAAGAAAATCAAGGTTCCATGTTGGAAGCATTTTTGCATCTCTTTCCTTTTATGGACTATTAAACATCTAAAGCAGAAAGCTCCCCTTTTCCGAGAAGCCCTGTATCGTCCTTAATTATTCAGTTAGAAACCTTCTCCCCCTCAGTTTGATCTATGTTTCTGTCTCAGGCCTGAGAGTTATGGTTCGTAGGACTCTCTCTCCTCTTACTGTTTCATAATCCGCCTTGCACTTTGCTGCTTGCCCTTCATGAGTAGTGATTCCCCCTGGGCGAACGGCTGAGTGGTAAGGGTGAGTCCTCTGCCCTCCTGCCACCGAATGCTCGAACAGCTGAGACCCCTCCATAAAATGCCAACTGCAAACTTTTGCAGCCTCAGTTTGCCTACAGGCGAAGCAGGTAAAGTAGAGGGCATTTAACCCTTCAACTGCAGTTAAGTTTTGTGATTTGAAAACATGCACTCTGCTTTTCTATTAGCTAAAATACCATTAACAGAGCAGGGGTCCTAAGTCTGAGTAGCCAAACTGAGTGGCAGCTGAAGGATTAAACACCGGGGTTGCCAGGCCATGGCTGGCATCTGGAGTGAGCTGGGGGGTGTGTGTGTGTGGGGGGGGGGGAACCTGTGCTGCATGCATCATGATGTCACTTCATGGGAAAACTAGAAATGATGTCATGTCAC
The DNA here is from genome assembly GCF_001447785.1 of Gekko japonicus. Classification (NCBI taxonomy): domain Eukaryota; kingdom Metazoa; phylum Chordata; class Lepidosauria; order Squamata; family Gekkonidae; genus Gekko; species Gekko japonicus. The sequence goes on along the minus strand of NW_015171527.1, from coordinate 475,707 downwards.
TCTAGGAATCACCAGAAACTCTAGTAAAACCAGAGTTTCCAGCAATTTTTAAAGCTATATGACATGGCATGCAATGCTGTCATTTAAGAGAAAATTCTCATGCCTCCACTTGGAGTGGTAGTGGGCAGGAGGGTGTTCCAGTGAGAGGCCTCCTGCCATAACGGAAGGCCTGGCAACCAGTGTTCCTTCTAAGCTGAGTTAGTGTGAGCTAGCTCACCGTTTTTTAGCCTCCAGCTCACAGATTTTTGTCTTAGCTCAGGAAGGATGGCTCCAGAACAAACTAATTTATGCAGTAGCCAAATCGCTCGATCACAGCTTTAATACCAGTAGCTCACAAAGGAGAATTTTTGCTCACAAGACTCCACAGCTTAGAGGGAGCATTGCTGGCAACCCTATTAAACACCTTCTCCCTTCCATGTATGCTGTGGAGATCAACTGATGCTGCACAAGCTTGTAATTTGTATTTTATGGACAGAGCCAAAGGAGGTGATCTTCCTTTTCTATATGTCCTGAGACTGGCTGCTTTGTCCAATGAGAAGTCTTATGGATGCTGCTGCATGTGCACACAGTCTCTCTGCTGGAGAAGGAAGGGAACCAGCACAGAGGACAGCCAACTATCGTATCAATATAGTTATTGCCAAGCTTGATTTGAGCTGTCTTTCCATCTCCATCTCCCTGTGTAGCCATGTTTCCTGGTGCATCAAACCCATCCTGCCAGCTGTTTCATTTAAGTGGACAGTTCTCGTCTCCTAGACCACACATTCGTATAGTGCTGATGCCCCTTTTCTGTCTTGCTGCAGGAACCGTGTTTGCCTTTAAGGGTAAGGAGTACTGGAAGTATGACCAGCACAGTCTCAAGGTGCAGACAGGCTACCCTCGTTCCATAGCCAAGGACTGGCTGGATTGCACGGGAGAACTGTACCCTGCAAGGAGCATGCCCACCAGCCCCGCATCTGGGGCCGAACTCCAGCCAGACTTGAGGGGTCCACAGCTGGAGGTTGAGCGCTGCGTGTGCTTCTGCTCTGCCTTTCGAGCGCTCTATTCTGCTAGGCTCGGTTGCCTGCTGGTGTTTCTCCTGGCACTACAAGGCTTTGCCTAGGAAGGTCGAGCATTTCCTGAGCCCTGCTCTACAAAGCAGCACTTGTGTCACCTGCCAAAAGGGTTGCATTGCACAGATGGGGGAGGAAAAAGAAACAGCCCAAGGAAATGGAAAGTGGTGCACAGCTGAGGTGGGAAAAAGAGGCTGCCGGCTTTGGAGTGTGGACTCCATGCATGGTGGGAAGAGCTACCAGTCTTTTGCTGTGAATGAAATTCAGAGGGAAGCAGGACCTTAAAAGAACTTCATGGAACTCCTGCAAGAGCTGAGAGAAGACTTCTTCCATTTTGACAGCTGGGCTATTGGAGGAATATTTTGGAGTCTGAGCGGCAAGAGCCCTCCTCCGACAAGGCCCAAGGGTGGCCTTGTGCACTCATAGACTCTTCTTTTTGAAGAGCCAATGCAGAGAGCCCAGCAGCTCTGTGTAAGGGACTGAAACCAGGAACAGACTTTCCCCCCTTTTCTTCTTTTAAAGGAAACCATGAGTCACTCTTGCTTGGGGGCGCAATGCAACAGCAGCCTCATTCTGTGGTTATTCCATAAGTACAGCTGTGGAATGATTCAGAGCTGCCTGCCAAGGCCTGTCCAGCTTACTGACAAAGCGCCATTGTAGCCTAAATACTATAGAGGCTCTATTGAAAGAAAGGAGCACATAAGGGACGGGGCTGGGCGGTGGCACCGCTTTCTTTCTAAAGCCAGATTCAGAAAGGGAGGCCGAATGTGTCAATCAGCTCCTGATCCTCAGGCATTCCAGGCTTCCTGTTATTAACAGAGACTCTTGTGGCAGCTTGAGATGTCTGTAAAATGCAGGCAGGGCTCCCCCTCCCCAAACATGAGTGGCAGGCTATGCCTTCGTACTGCTTGCATTCTTATATCAGCAGGGCAATAGGTGGCAAAAAGGGCCTCAAAGGTCACAGAATATTTTGAAAGTTATTACAGCAACATTAAATTATGTACTTTTTCTTTCCAGTTTGGAAATGTTTTCATTCAAAATGGTAGTTGAAAACCACATATCGGCTTGCTCGGAGGCTTAGCAAGGGCAGCAGGTTAGACAGTAGCATCACTGCAGTTTTTCATAGGCTGCAGGCAGAGGCAAATGCATTCAGACACTGACTATTGTTGGCAGGGGAGGAGGAAACAGAAAAGGTGTGTTACTCTGGCCAGCACTAGCCAGCATGTAGTTGTTAATATATACATTCTTTCTGAGCAGTGAAAACTTGGAATTTCAGGAGCAGCATCCTTATAGACCTCCAACCATTCTTCACTCACCTCAGAATTCACAGACCACATTCCAGAGGTAATTCTATGTTTTATAGTTTTAACTTCCTCACCTAATACATATACTCTTCAAATGATTTTTTTTTAATGGGGAACAGGATAGATGCATATAATTGGGAACCTGCCCGGCATGTAGAAATGACTCATTACTGTGTTGTAGTTACAGTTCCCAACACTCTTAAAGGACCAAAAGTAGTAAAGGCTGAGAACAGAAAACACTGGTCAAAATTGGCAGAGAGATCTATTGCATAAGCCCCTTTGAAAAGCGGGGTTATTGCACATGGGGATGACTGTGCAAGGGCCTTTATACCTCTCCGTATGCACAGTGGATGAGCATCAGCAGAATGGCATGCAGGAGGTACCCAGTGTGCAAAGGGCCCTCTGTTTCTGTGGGCAAATGGAAGAGTGGCCTTCTTTTCGGTTTTTGAACCCTTTGCCTCTCTATTCCTCTTGCACCTTCCCCCCCTCCTTTCCTGCCATATAAGAGGTTTAAAGTGGTACTTTGGGGAAATATTCGTTGAACAGTATCCAAAGCACCCACTTGTCGCCATCTGCTTTTGATACTCCTTCTGAGTTTGAGAATTGTTTTCATGCGTGGGGATGGAGAGCGGGAAAAGGCTCTTATTTATATCCCAGGAAGAAACTCAGGGGCTGATTCCACACTCTTCCCCCCCACCACCATTTCAGCAACTTTAGTCATGCACTTTTATTTGATGCTACACAACATGTTTGTGTTCAAATTGTGAAGAGCCAGTAATCGATGAAGAAAAGAGGGGGCTGCACCAAGGCAAAATGAGGATGAAAAGTCAAATGGTGCAAAGGAAAAAAACTTTCATGATTGTATTAATCCCTCCGCGTTTCGCATGCAGCTTTGTTTCATGCAGCTTTGTCAAAGCTGCGTACGAAATGCGTAGGGGTTATACAATCATTCAATATTCTTCCCTTTGCACCATTTGTCTTTTCATCTTCAAATTGTGAAGAGCCCATTTTTTTCTGCTAAAAACTCCACAAAAAACAACAAACTTGAAGTTGTTGGGATGATCTTTTTCACACATCCACAAAGGAAGGCACACCTTCTCTTTAAATGAAAGAAATACCCCTTCCTCTGTGTTTACACACTGAACTGCCTTTGTGTTCTTGTTGACAACCAACAAAGCTGAGATTTTTCGCAGGGGGTGTGTGTTGTAGTCAAGGCAAGGATGTATGGTGGAAAGTGCCTTCAAGTCACCAGAGGGTTTTCAAGGCTAGAGACATTCACAGGTGGTTTGCCATTGCCTGCCTCTGTGTAGTTTCCCTGGATTTCCTTGGTGGCCTCCCATCCAAGTACTACCCAGGGATGACCCCCACTTGGCTTCTGAGATCTGATGAGATCAGACTAGCCTGGGCCATCTACGCTAGGGCGAGGTTGTATGCTGTTCCAGGGCTCTTTTTGTAGAAAAAGCCCAGCAGGAACTCATTAGCATAATAGGCCACACCCAACAGCAGACACTCATTAGCCTATTGGGCCACACCCCTGCCAGCTCAGCTCATTAGCACATTAGGCTGCACCCCCATGTTACCAGAAGTGTGGTTATCCAGCCACACCCACCTTTTGCTTCTTATTCTGTTTACCTTGTTTGTTGTCAAAACCCAGGGCCTTTTTTTGTAGCAGGAACTCCTTTGCATGTTAGGCCATACACCCCTAATGTAGCCAATCCTAATGAGTTTCTGCTGTCGGGTGTGGCCTATTATGCTAATGAGTTCCTGCTGGGCGTGGCCAACTCGGGAGCCAGCTGGAACTCCGTTCCTGTGCGTTCCTGCCCAAAAATAGCCCTGGCTGTTACTATATTACTACAAGTGGCCAGTGGCTTTCTCTGAATTTGCATTTGAAAAGTTCCTGAAGTGTTTTGTTCCTATCACCCAAGCACTGGGGAGCCAAGTAGTCTTCTCAGTGCAAATGAGTGCAATGGAACAACTCAGTACCTTCCCGGAATCAGTATTTTCAAGGATTCAAGTATTGCATTATTCTGGGGGAGCACTGGGTGTGCCCCAACAAATAGAAAAGGTGGTCAGACAGTCATGACGACAGTAGTGTGATAGTAGTGAGGAATACAATCTGAATCTGGTGTGAAAGGGAAAATGCAGTTAACAAGGGTAAGAAACTGGATTACTCTGTGCTATGTGGAATCTCTTTTATATACACTGGGGAGAACCATATATATATGGTTCTCCCCAGTGTGACGTAGTTTATGCTGAGAGTAATTGGCCATAGGTCACTCAATGAATTTAATGGCTGAAAGTGGATTTAAACTCAGTTCTGACTGTTTGCATGCTTCCTTGGGTATGCAGATTTGCTTAAGGTCTCCCAACGGTGTCTTCATGTCCCACTTCCATGGTACAGCCCCTTCCCAACCTTCTGCTAAAATGCCATTCTTTACTAGCACACTATGGCCAGAGCCCCATACTACAGAGTGGAGATGTGGGATCAGTTTCCAGGAGCTTTTTTGCTGCGGGGAAGAAGCGAAGATCTTGCCAAGCTCATCTGACTGCCTCCCCTTTACAGCACCCCACCCTTGGAGGAGGCAGGGCTTGTGTTTTTCGCTGTCTGTAAGGCAAAGAAGCTGAGCAAGTAACTTCAGTCTGGAGAAAACTATGAGAGTGGACACAGTGGTGCCAGTTTTATAAGGCATAATGGTCCCTGCAGGGTAAGGCAGAGGTGCTGAGATGTCATATTGCTAATTCTCTGTTTCACTTCCAGTTGAGGAAGAATTGCTTGAAGAGGGGACTTTCACGGCCTTCGGGCAAGATTTCCACCTGGAATCAGGACAAAAGCATGTGAGACAAAGATGCCAATGCAAATCTATGCTGCCTTCATGGCACTGGAGGGAGGGAAGTCATGTCTGTGCCAGTCTCCAGCAGTGCGGCAGTATTCCCAGGTCTCCTTTGGTCACCCGAGACTCAGAGATTCTATCCCACTATCAGAGTCATCTGGAAATGTTGGCAGCCTATGTGCATGGCCTCTGCTCACTTACCTGGGTGTTTGGAGGATAATTCATCTGGGAGATGAACTCCTCAGAGACCTGCAGAGCTGCTTGCTGCTCCTGCTCATTTGCTTTGTGGCCTGTTCAAGAAAAGAAGGGTTAAGAAAACTGACAGTGAGAGATCCGACTTCTCACCTTTCTTCTATCCCACCCTCCTTCCCTCTTTCCTAAGAGCTTGGAGCCATGTGCGTGGTTTTATTCTTCTCAAGTTTATCCTCATGACCCCCCTTTGAGGTAGGTCAGACTGAGACAGTGATTGAGCTGGTCACTCTGTGAGCTTAGATGGCTTTCTTTGGATGTGAACCTGGGTGTTGTCTCCCACTTCGTAGTCCAACCACTGCACCACGCTGGCTTTTATTTCACCCAAGGCAAGCAGAACGGGCAAGGAAGCTAACACTCTTCTATGAAAAAAAGAAATCTCAGCAGCCAGGAAACCATTGTCTCAGGTGGAAGACTAGGACAGCGCCCTTCTCTCTGGCATCTAGTCCTCTGTGTGCAGGGAACTGTTTTGTAGGGTGAAATAGTCTGCTGAGCCAGCTCCACTTGCATTGCCAAGTGCTTAAGCCCAGGTGCAAATGTATCCACTTTGGGATTGTTAGTCCTTAGAAACTTCCCCAAAATTACCAAAGTCTTGCTAAAGCACAGACTTCTGGCATGGGAAAAACATGTCAAAATCTGGCTGCACTTCTGGAAGACAAGAAATTGCCGGGAGGTGGTTACTAGGACTAATCATAGCTAGCCTTCCTACTCTCTGCTTATCTGGGCGCGGGCTTGTAGCCAGGGTGACACCATTGGCTGCATTGGCTCACTGGAACTGTTTTGCCCCATCTAAGATTTTTTTAAAAGTTAAAAGGTAAAGGTTCCCTTGTTCGAAAGCCAGTCAAATCCGACTCTAGGGCTGCGGTGCTCATCTCCGTTTCAAAGCTGAAGAGCCAGCGCTGTCCGAAGACGTTTCCGTGGTCATGTGGCCGGCATGACTAAACACCAAGGTGCACGGAACGCACCTTTTTTTTACAGGTCTTAATGTGTGATGTGGCAGGGGTTTTTTTTGGGGGGGGGTAGAACAGGGAAATTTCTGGTTTTAAAAAATTATTTTCCAGCTATTCTGATTGTGACAAGAAGCTTAAAGGAGGGAAAGGGTAAAATGAAGCAGCAGTGACCAACTTCTACAGGATGGGGCTCGTTCTATCCAGCCCACAATATCACCATTTCAACCCCGCCCCCATCCCGGGGGGGGGGGCTGGCCCTGTCTTTGACATGCTCTTGACTGGCTATAGATCTTCCATCTGTGGTCCTTTTCTCATCGGTTGGCAGGTGGAGATTTACCTTTCCAGATGTAGATTTTGCCACACAGGCCGTTGTCCAGGATGAAGCAATCATCTGTGACAAGCTGATCCTGGCTGAATGGACTGCAGTCCGCAACCTTGGTCAGCCTCATCTTCCCAGTCATATTTGAGACCTTAAGGGTTGGGAAGGGGAGAGAAAGAAGTTCCTTTGTGAAAAAGGGTTCTCCCAGCCCCACACTAGCTAGATTCCTTGGACTGCCAATCCACACCTCTTAGCAGCTCTATCTCCTGCTCCCTGTCTTTTGTCCTGGTGTATGAAGTGTCTCAGGATTGGAAAAGAATCAAGATGAAGAGTTAGGATTTATACTGCACCTTTCACCACCCGAAGGAGTCTCAGAGTGGCTTACAATCTCCTTTCCTTTCCCTTCCCCTCCCCACAACAGACACCCTGTGAGGTAGGTGGGGCTAAAAGAGCTCTCTTGGGAACTTCCCTTAAGAGAACAACTCTGAAAAAACTTATGACTGACCCAAGGTCACACCAGCAGCTGCATGTGGAGGAGTGTGGAATCAAACCCGGTTCTCTCAGATTAGTGTCCACGCTCTTAACCAATGTTCCCTCTAAGCTGTGGAGTCTTGTGAGCAAAAGTTCTACTTTGTGAGCTACCAGCATTAAAGTTGTGAGCAAATGATTTGGCTGCTGCATCAATTAGTTTGCTCTGGAGCCCTCCTTCCTGAGCTGAGACACAAATGTGTGAGCCGGAGGCTAAAAAACTGTGAGCTCACACTAACTCAGCTTAGAGGGAACACTGCTCTTAACCACTGCACCAAACTGGAATTTAAAAAGGCAGTTGACCAAGGGGCTGGAGCACCTTCCTTATGCGGCATTTAGGGCTTTCTAAATGGGAAAGAAGAGGCGACTAAGGGGGAATATAATAGAATTGTATACAATTATGCGTGCTGTAGAAAGACACCCCCCAAAAAACATTCTCAGAGGAAGGCAGCATGGTATAGCCAGATCTAGGAAGCTAAGCAAGGGAGGCCACCAAGAAACACTTTGCAGAGGAAGGCAATGGCAAACCACCTCTGCTTTCCAGTTGCCTTGAAAGCTGCTTGCTGGGGTCCCCACAAGTCAGCTGCAACTTGACAGCACTTTACACACGCAGACACAACTTTTTCAGAACAGGAAGCCGCTAGGTAAATTTGACTGCCCTTTTTTTAAAGTCCCCTAGGCCAGCGACCATCACCAGGTCTTGCAGCATCAGCAAATTATGTCAGTTAATATGTAACTAAGGGACATAATTTGCTGATGCTGCAAGATCTGGTGATGATCGCTGGCCTAGATGACTTCTAAAGAAAGGTCAGACAAACAGAGGGGAGGTGCATTGACGGCTGCAGTCCATGGTGGCTAAATGGAACCTCCTTGTTCACAGACATTATCTTTCAAAGGAATAGTCAAAAGAATCTTGGTTGCTCAGAGATGAAATGCAGGAGAAGGCTACTACCTGAAGCCCACCATCTCACCAGTTTCTCTTGGAAGCAGGATGCAGCACGAGACAGAGCTTTTGTCCGCTCTTTATATGCGGCTCTTACCATGTAGATTGCAGCGGAAATGGCATTTGTCCGATCAGCCACGGCATCCTCCTCTGGACTGCCCTCCTTCAGAATTGGTTTGGGACCCAGAACCTAGAAGAACAACAAGAAATGCTGGAGGCTGACACTTCCCTATAGGAGACTCCCCTCTGATCTCAGAAGAGACTCCTCTCCACACCTTGCAGACCCTTTGTAAGCCCAATTTAAATGTGATATTACTAGTGCAAACGGATGGTGAAAAGGACCGGACAGATCGCACATAATTAGTATCACACTTTTCATTTTTAACACATCTTAGGGGCCATTGTCATGGAAGGCCTCTGTGCAGTAGCACTGAATAGCATGGCCCACTTTTTACAATGTTGTTACCTGCCTGGGGTGCCATTGCCCCTTGGAAACATTTTCAGGTCTACTATTCACTAAACTCTCACTTGAATTGCCACTAAAATCATGCTGGAATATGTCTGTACCAGCTGCTATTCACATATTGTGTTCGGCAATATACTGGACATGAGTTAGAACCTCATCAGCCGGGGATTACTTCCTGTTCTGAGTTTCACTTCCAGGTTTCTTTTGCTAAATCCAGTGATTCATTGAAGAATAATCCTATGGATGATCTTGGGTAGGATGTACTTCCTTCCTTCCTCTCCCTCCCTTTCCCAGTAGGCCACATTCCCAGGAAGCTGTACAGGAAATAAGTAGAGCGCAAGACTAGGACACTGGAGGACAACCAGGAAAAAAGTCTAACTTTAAAAACCACACATTGCTGAACATTTTAATGCTTGTTCACTTAACATGATGACTGGCAACTTGGAGAGAAGCCAAGGCTCAGTGGAAGAGTATCTGCTTAGTAGTCAAGGGTCCCAAGTTCAATCCCCAGCATTGCCAGTTAAAAGGATCATGTAGGAGATAATGTGAAAGACCTCTACCCAAGACCCTGATGTGAAAGACCTCCACCCAAGACTATCCAGTGCTGACCTCGACAGATCAATGGTCTGATTCAGCAGAAGGCAGCTCCACATGTTCATTAATATGTGAGTTGTCTTCTAAGAATCGAACAAGACAGAACTGGGAACATTGAGATAATACACAAGTTCTTATCTGCGGTGCAATTGCTGTGATAGCCCATTCACACATGAAAGTAATTTCTGGAGGTTGCGGTAAACCAAGTGAAGAATTGGTCTTTACAATATTCTGTCTGATTCCCCTTTTTAGAACTTCTCAATAAGCACTTCGCCAATTAAAATAAACCTTGCTTCAGGGACTTCCTGTGAAGACTTGAGTATCTCCACCATGGCAATGCAGATCCTACATCATAGCCTCCCTCCAGATCCAGACTGTTGGGGAAGGGCTTGTAGCTCAGTGGCAGAAGATCTGCTTTACATATAGAAGGTCCCAGATTCAATTCCCAGCATCTACAGTGAAAGGATCTCAGGCAGCAGCCACTAGGAAAGATTTTTCATGCCCTGACAGTTGTTGCCAGTCAGAGTTAAAATAATAGTGAGCTAGATGGATCACTTGTCTAGATCAGCATAAAACAGCTTCATGTGTCGGATAATACCCATGCAGAGAAGGGTTGCATGCTCCCCTGACATTTCTCGCTCCCCTTTAAAGATCTTACACTTAGCATCTCCATTGGTTCTTCACCATCAGCCACAATTTCCACTTTGGCTTTCCCCTTCCGCTCACTGTCCCGGATTGCCGTTGCAAAGTCTCGTGCTTTGTTGCGCTCCAGGATGTTGGATTTTGCCCCACACCAAGTAATAATGATCTGAAAGAAGAGGTCAAAATATGGAAATTGCAATCCTTTGTTTTTGTCCCAGCCTATCCACTCATTCAGGAGGGAAGGTGGCATGGTGTAGCCCAATCTCGTCAGATCTTGGAAGCTAATCAGGGTTGGTACTTGGATAGGAGACCACCAAAGAAGATTCTGCAGAGGGATCCACCTCTACTTCTCACTTGCCTTATAAGCTCCTTGCTGGGGTCACCATAAGTTGATTGTGGGTCGACAGCACTTTATGTACATATGTACCAACTCACTCTCCATTCATCAGGCCCCTCTACTGTTCTGCTGTGCCCAACACACTGATAACAGTCCCAACCAATGAAGGCATTCAGCTCTACCAAATGCCCATGTGGAGGACCAGGCCTGCACTGGCCTGCAGGCCCTGATCCACCCTGCCCGCCAAGGTTTTCCCAATACCTGGAGAGGCTTTTCTTTCTCAGGTAACCACTACCACCATCTGAACTTTGTAAGGAATTGCCCGCTGGGAGGGTCAGGATTCCCAGCTTCCCTTCCAAGCTCTGAGGCCTTGCCTCTGTGTCTCCTGCTGCCCAGTGCTGGGTCACCATGGGGACAGTTTATTGCCTTGAGCCACTAGAGGAATAGCCACTTGCCAACTGACTGCCTTCCTCCTGGTGTTCCTTTTAAAATAGTGTGCCCAAGATGGTGGAGGTCTATGAGGTACAGAGAACCATTACCAGCATCAAAAGTTATGAAGTATTTATTAAAAAGGTGTTCACAAGCATATGTTTAGCACAACACCAGACTGAGCAAGGGATTCAAAAGAAATGGGTAAAACGCAATTCCTCTGTCCCTCTCTCCATACATATAGGACAGGCCTCTTAGCTTAGGATGTTATATATCTCTGCAGAGTTACCATTACCTTGCAGCTTCCTCCAGCTCTTCAGGCCAGCACATGGTTAATGGCCATGCTGGGGATGTCAGGGACATCCCGTGTGATGTGACTGTTTGGAGGTGTCCCCGCTGGCAAGAAGGCAGGACCTGGCAACCCTATCTGATGGACTCAGCACCAAAAGAGAACTTCCTCCGTGCTCACCTCTCTTTTCCCCACCCACTGACAAGGCCAGGCTGGGTCAGAGAAGCTTTCCCTGGAGATTCCCAGGAGTTCCTTCCTGAAGTCTCTCTAGTCTTCAATCTCTATTCCCTGCTTGGGGAGGAGGGGAGGGAGAGCTTGACCAACCCATTGTCTCTCCTGCTTAGATCTATTAAGGTGGGCTGAGGTAACTGTGGAAAGCAGGTATGTCTGGAAAGCATCTGAACTGACTTCCCTCCCTCCTGCCTTGCCCTCTGCCCAGAAAAGGGGGGGGCTTCTAAAACTCAAGAGTGCAAATTTTTGCTCATTTCAAACTTCCATCCAAAAAGGCATTTCTTCACAGCCCATAATACTTGGCCTGCCTGACATGCACAGTCCCTGCCTCCTCCCCTCTTCTTCTCCCTTCAATCCAGACTCACATCTCCCAGATCGACGATGAAGCAGTCACCAGTGTTGAAACTTGTCCAGCTCAGGTCCCTCTCCGTGGCTCGGATGTTCTTTTTTCCTTTTACTTGGTAGAGTTTGTGGGTGGGACCGGCTGGTTCACTGGCCTTTGCTTTCTGAAAGGCAGATTCCACACCTCCTTCCTGTGGAACACAAACAAATAGTCTTCTTATGAGAGCCAAAGAAGATGCCAGAGGTAGAGGATGGATAAGGTGCTGCCTAAGATACAAGACAAGACTTACTGGAAAAGATGGATTGATGCAATAAAGGAAGCCACTGGTCTTCCATTTTGCAAGACCTGAGCAATGCTATTAAGGACAGGATGTTTTGGAGGTCATTAATTCATAGGGTCGCCATAAGTTGGAACTGACTTGATGGCACATAACAAAACACTTGGTACAAAGGGCTGTGGCTCAGCGGGTGGAGAACATGCTTTACATGAAGAAGGCTTTAAAAGAATGCTATCAACCCCATTTCTGCTCCGACTGGTTGGAACAGAACCATCTCTTGCAAATGTCAAATATGTCTGTTCCCTAATATATATTTTTAAATAAGGAGCTACTTGCTCCAACTTCTCTCCCAGCCTTGGTTTCCCCAGTTCTTTTTCCCCTCATTCCTCTGATACCTCTCCTCCTCCTCCTCATCGGTACTGATCTCCCAAGCCTGACCACAGTCCAATTTACAGTGGAGCCTTTTGGGCTGATCTGTTGATGCTGAAGCGGTATTATTACAAACAATCTATAACTGTTAAACCTTACCCATCCTCCGGCTCAGGACATGGTTCTTCCCTCCCTCCCCCATTTTATTCTCACAGCAACCCTGGGAGGTAGGTTAGGAGTAGAGGTAAGTGACTGGCCAAGGTCACCCAATGAGTTTCATGGCAGATTTGAACCTGGGTCTCCCCACTTCCAGCCCAACACTCTAGTCACCATATTACCGTGAAGACATATTAATAGCAACATTCTCAGGAAAGTGGAGCAAAGCTAGAAGGGATGCAGTTGGAAAAGCTGGTGGATCTCTCTTACCTGGTATTGTATGCCATGGGGAAAATATTCCATGAAAACATCTGACTCGTTACCCTGCACTTCCCGGTACTGGATTGGTTTTTCCACCAGGAAGGAGTTGAGGTGGGTGGAAAGCAGAGCACAGGCCCCCTGCTCATCCCGGGAGGAGTTCTGGCCTGGACACCATTGGGGAAAGATGGAAAGAAAGGGGTACTAACTGGAAACCTTCTAATTCCACTTCTGATAGGAATAAGACTTCTGGCCACTGCTGGAGTGCTAGTAGCTGCTTAAAAACTGCTCCGAATGCCCTGACCTGGATAGCCCAGGCAATTCCGATCTCGGAAGCTAAGCAAGGGCAACCCTGGCAAGCATTTGGATGGGAGACCTCCAAAGAATACCAGAGCTGGGAGACCAGAGGCAGGCAGCTACTTCTCTGAATGTCCTCCGTGCCCCAGTAGGAGTCGCCAGAGGTCACCATGACTTCCAGGCACGGACGCACACAAATGCAAAAAATACCACCCCAAAAAACTGCTCCCAATGAATTGAGCATCTTTTTAGATTTGAGTCCAGTAGCCCCTTAGAGACCAACTAGTTTTCCAGCGTATGAGCTTTCAAGAGTCCGACACCAACTGTTTTAGAAAAGTTATTCCTTTTCCATCCCCACCCTCCAATCAGCACCCGTGATCTCTTCTCCCACTCCTATAGAAAGCAGGGTGTACAAAAGTTAGGGTCAAACTGAAGATTTTGTGGGAGCTCTAAACTCCTATTTTCCACTTAACAATCTTGGCCTACAGAGGGTGTACTAAAGAGCAGATGTTCTTTCTTATGCTAATGAGTCCCCCTAGCTCTTTTTCTACGAAATGACCCCTGTTTACACCCCCATCCTCCAATCAGCACCCGTGATTTCTTCTCCCACTCCTGTAGAAAGCAGGATGTACAAAAGTTAGGGTCAAACTGAAGATTTTGTGGGACTGCCACCATCCGATATTTAATACTACAAAGCAGCTGCAAGAGCTCAACCCCCTGGATCTGATCAGCAGTGCACCAGTGGGGAAAGGACCTGTTCTTCTGTGCCACCCCTCCCTTAGAAATCACCTCTCCCTAAGCTGAGGAATGATATTGTATATCTAGTCTAGGCTATCAGCAACTGAGGAGGGCAATTCGTATCAGAAGACACCCCTTCTTTGCCCCACGGTCATGGCTTTTATCCAAACTGGGCCTCCCTGTAGCTCTTTCTTTAGTGTGAAAAGTAAACATTGGGACAGACAATCAGGGATCTTCCACTAATGTGTAGTTTAATCCTTAGACGCAGGCATGGAGGAGGCTTGTATTTCTCTTATATGATGCCACCATTGCTGGTCCTTGTGTAACATCCTGGAGGAGCTGGCTTGGCTGCCATGCTTCAAGGTTCATTGGGAATAAGCCCCATTGAAATCAGTGGGAATAATTTCCAGGTAGTCTGATCTAGAAACCATGTTGGTTTTACCAATATATACAGATGTATGCAAGCTGCGGTGGCTCAAGTGGTTAAGACGCTGAACTGCAGGCTGTGGAAGGTCAGTAGTTCAGCAGTTCAAGACCCGGGTGCCGCAAGACGGGGTGAGCTCCTGTCTCTAGTTCCAGCTCCTGCCAACCTAGCAGTTCGAAAGCAAGAAATTGCAAGTAGATAAATAGGGACCACTTCGGTGGGAAGGTAACAGCGTTCCGTGCGCCTTGGTGTTTAGTCATGCCGGCCACATGACCACGGAAACGTCTTCGGACAGCGCTGGCTCTTCGGCTTTGAAACGGAGATGAGCACCGCAACCCTAGAGTCGGATTCGACTGGCTTTCGAGCAAGGGAACCTTTACCTTTACCTTATGCAAGCTTAATCAAGATTATTTTAATTGGGTGACACTGACCACCCTAATTTGGAATCAATGTAGAGAAGACTTCAGTGCCTTGGGTATGGGAGAGAATATGTTCTCAGCATTCCAACAAACACACCATGGACACCTCTGCTCTTCGGAGCTCTAAACTCCCATTTTCCACTTGACAATCTTGGCCTACAGAGGGTGTACTAAAGAGCAGATGTTCTTTCTCTACCCAATCAGGCCCCCCCCATGGGTGCTGACACATGGAAGTTTCATCTTGGCCTGACCAGACGTTGCTTACCAATCCAGATGTGCACATTGGAGTGCCCATCAGCTCCATTGTGAAGAACCAGGTAAGAATCCCCAGAGTAGAATATGCCTTTCTTCTCTTCTGGAGTAAGAAAGGGTGGTTGGCTGGATGAGGCAGAACAGATATACTTTTGTTACAGGAATTATAATTCTTTGTTCCATTCATATTCCATTTTCTAGGTTAATAAGCATACCAGTAAAATATCAGAAAACTGTGTGAAATACACAAAACTAAAAGCATCATTAGCCTGAGTATCTCTCAGTTCTCTTCAAAAATTCTCCTCAACAGCACAAAAGGTTGCCACCCCCCTGAAGAGGGCGGGGGTTCCCCTGATTTCCAGCCCTCTGAAGAGCTCCCCGGTGTCCAGTGTGCCTGGTGCGATGACATCACCTGGAGGTGACATCATCGCTCCAAGCATGTCACCAGGGGGGTGCTCTAGCATTAGGCCAAAAAAACTCTATGGTACTCAGAGCACTAATTCTCTCTTCCTGTCTTTCATCCTCATAACAATCCTGTAGGATAGGTCAGGCTGAAAGGGAGTGCCTGGCCAAAGGTCGCTCAGTAAGTTTCATCAGTGGGGATCTGAGTCTCGGCCTCCCAGCTCCTAGCACAGTATATTAAACACTATGCCACACCAGTTCTCTGGATGGATGAGTTCCTTACCTTTTGGGGATTGCTGTGTACATCTTTCCAGGGATCTGGAGGAAGATAAAAGAGTGCCATTAGTGATGAAACTGTCTAGTCTACACAAAGATCGCCACTTCCCTGTGCGAGTCACTCTAGGAATGCCTGAATTCTTGCTTTCTACACAAAAAAAATGCATTTGCAAAGATAACAGAAAAGATTACTGGATGACTATTTGCATTCAGGGCCAAACGACACAGGTCATGGAAGATCCATGTTCTCCTGCAATGTTTTTTAAATGCTAAAAGAGCAAAGTGGGAAGGGTGAGATGGATTCTGGTAAGGAGGGCTTGATTTTCATCCCATACTACTTCCCCAAACTTAATCACACTTGCTGTTTGCTCTGCAGAGATAATGTAAAAACTCTTCCCTGGATTTCCCACAACCAGTAGGTGATAAAAGCTCCCGTTACTCTATCAGAACATTTCTGGTAAGCAGATGCATCCTTAAGGACCGCCTACTCCCATATGACCCACATGGTTATCTTTGGGAGGGGGACCTGCTAGTTTACGGATAGACTTTGTTCGGATAGACCTCTCTGACCTTTCTCATCATCCATTACGTACAGCAATCTAATCCATTCCTGCCCCTTACACAGAGAATCACACCTGAAAGATTTATTTATGTATTGTTTGACGTGGATTTTAATGCCTTGAAAGTCCTAATTGGGCAGAAAGGCAGGACACCAATGTTTTAAATAAATAAAAGCATCCAAGGTATTTTGTCACTCCAAATGGCTGTATTGCACAATGCAACAGGAATGTCTCCATATTTGTTTTCCTAGAGCACCGGATCGCCAACTCAGGGGTCAAGAAGACTCATGCATTATTGTACCCTGAATTCAGCTGAGTTGCAGTAATGTGTCACTATCGCTCTTGTTCATTTGGGTTTCTCTTAAAAGAGAAGACGGACAAACAGATGACTAGATGCAAAGAAGGACACAACTCTTTCATCTTTAATAGCTGCATAGGAAAAGATAAGATGGCATGGCTTTTTCAGCTGTGAGTACCACATTCAGTTGTCCACATTCGTGTTATCTTAGCAAGCACAGGTATGCATATGCCAGGATAAAGGATGTTCTGCCCCAAGGTGTTTACCATCTGTTCTTGGACATTGCCTCCCTCCACTAGGATATGATGGGGAGAAGAAGGTATTACTAAGAACATGAAAGAGTGTAGTTTTATTACAATGTTGTTATATCGATGCATGAAATACAACAGCCAACCAAAGTATCCTACGGCCGGTACATTTGTTGTTGTTGTTTTTCTACATGGAAAAGAAGATGTAGAAAACAACATGCAAACAGCATCTCAATTGCCACAAGCAATGATACATGTCGTTCATGGTCTCCCAGGACATTTACACACACTGAAATACCTAGGTAAAGCTGATTGTACTGTACTGGTGGGGGAGTGAATGAAATGGTACCTCCCATCATTCCCCCCTTGCAAGAGAGGCAGTGCTGTTAAGAAATTTAAGTTGCATTCTCCCCCCACTCTGACCACTTTCTCCTCTCCAGAACCCTATGCTGGCCCTCCACCCCATTCCACATCCAGCACGAATCAGGAGTTTGAAGTCCTCCAAAGCCATATCCCACCCTCTCCTTCAATCCATATTTCCCATTATATCCAAGGTTCTCTTCCGTTTTCAGCAATATACCAAGAGGAATGGACTTGCCTTGGTTTTCCCTGCACATGTCAACTATGACAACACAAATCTGGATCTGGGTACCCAGAGAGCAAGTTAGAAGCAGAAAGACTCACTACTGATTTTGGTGCAATTGCTCATCTGGAACGTCTTATTTAAGGGGATGGGGGGGAGGGGAACTACAGTATTGCACTTGTGGGTTTCAAGGTCACATGAATGCACCGTTGCCAGTCACCTCACACAAAATGACAGAGATGCCACTCTGCTTCCTTCCTCCTTCCTCCTACCAAATACTCTTTGCATTATGAGCTACCGAGGCCACCACTGCCGCAACGCAGCTCACTGCAGTCATTTCAAAATATTCGTTGGTTTCCAGAATTTGCAGCTGACACTGGCTTGTAGGGTTACCAACTCAGAGTTGGGAAATTCCTGAAGATTTGGGGGTGGATCCTGGGGAAGACGGAGTTTGGGGAAGGCAAGGACCTCAGCAGGGTATAATGCCATAGAGTCCACTGTCCAAAGTTGCCATTTTCTCCCGGGGAACTGATCGCTGTAGTCTGGAGGTTGTAGCTCTGGAAGATCATCAGGCCCCACCTGGAGGTTGGCAACCCTATCAGCTCATCACATATCAGTCCAGGAAACAGTTCTCCTTGGAGTCCGTGCCCAGCCAGCACCTGATTTCTTAAGGCACTTTAGTTCAGAAAACAGGTCCATGCTTCAATCACTTGTCATTTTATTTTCTCAGGAATCCTATTTTTGAAGAAATGCACCAGTTTGCTGCAAGGGAGGTGGGTTAACATTGTCCCCTGCCCAGGATGTCAGCAAGACACAGCTGCTTAGCACGTAGAAGGTACCATTTCTGTTTCAACAATCTTACGTTGCACAGATGTGCATCTCCATCTGCCATCAGGTACCTTTCAGCATCACTCAGATGAAAACAGGGACATATTTGTAAACCCCCCATCTCTCCTCCCAGAAATCACTAATGGTCAACAGTCTGTCCTATCTCTCTATCCATCTGGTTTTATTCTATCTTTCCTCTATGGGGCTTAGGGTGGCTGACATGGTTTCTCCCTATTCTGCCCTCACAATATCCCTGTGAGGTAGGTTAGGGTGAGACAGGGCAATTCACCCAAGCACTTCCAGTGGGTGGCTGAGTGGCAATTTGAACCCAAATCTAGTCCGACTCTCTAGCAGCTAGCCTCACTGTACCTCACTGGCTGTCAATTATCTGAATGCTAATACAGACTCCTTTTAGGGAAAGCTACACTATAAAATAATTGTCATAACATGTTATGATGGCTCAAATTATACCTCAGCATCTCCAGTGGATGGTGTATGAAAATCAAAGTCTGTATTCTGCATTGTGTCTTTAATATTCAAGCACATGCATCTATACACATGTTCGGAGGGGACAAGAGGCACCCACCTCCCAAATTCTACAGACTCTAGATCTGAATGGCAATGCATCAAGGAACAGGGACAAGTAACAAAAATAGGGACCATGCCTAGTAAATTAAGGACAGTCAGAATGCATGACTGCCTTGGAGAGCCACTGATAGCCAAAACGGACAGTATCCCTCTAACTGAAGCAATGCTGCAACTGTGTAAAGCATCTCTTAATAACAATCAATCCAGGGGTCATTTCTTGCCAGAGCACCCCGGAGCAGCACTCCAGCAGTAAGGAGCCCAGGCCCTGCCCTCCGCCTGCAGAGAGACTCGGGGGGGGGGGGGGTTAAATTCCCTGCCCTTCCTGTCTCCAGCCAGCCCACCATGGCGGGTTGGATGGGGAGGGGAAGGGGAAACCAACAATAAAACTTTCTTCAATAAAACCAACAATAAAGTGGCTCAAGTGGTTAAGACGCTGAACTGCAGGCTGTGGAAGGTCAGTAGTTCAGCAGTTCGAGACCTGAGTTGCCGCATGATGGAGTGAGCTCCCGTCTCTAGTTCCAGCTCCTGCCACCCTAGCAGTTCGAAAG
>NW_015171527.1:455190-455429 GCF_001447785.1 Gekko japonicus | reverse complement strand
ATGGCAAATGGGGTTCAATGCGGCCAAGTGCAAGGTGATGCACATTGAAGCCAAAAATCCTAACTATAAATACACATCGATGGGGTCTGAACTGGCAGAGACTGATCAAGAGAGAGATCTTGGAGTTGTAGTAGATAACTCCCTGAAAATGTCGAGACAGTGTGTGACTGCAATAAAGAAGGCCAATGCTATGCTGGGGATTATTAGGAAGGGTATTGAAAACAGATCAACCAATATCA
>NW_015171527.1:444462-454838 GCF_001447785.1 Gekko japonicus | reverse complement strand
ACATGGAATTCACTGCCATCGGAAGTGGTGACGGCTACAAGCATGGACGGCTTCAAATGGGAATTAGATAAGCATATGGAGCAGAGGTCCATTAGTGGCTATTAGCCACAAGGTATAGATAGGAGCTCTAGGGCAAGTGATGCTCTGTCTTCTTGGTGCTATGGGGGGTCAATAGTGAGAGGGCTTCTAATGTCCTGGCCCTATTGGTGGACCTCCTGATGGCACTGGTATTTCTGGCCACTGTGTGACACAGAGTGTTGGACTGGATGGGCCTTTGGCCTGATCCAACATTGGCGTCTCTTATGTTCTTAAGGGGAGGTGGGCAGACATGCCCACCTTTCCCTCTGAGCCTCTCCGCTTTCGCTGAGAGACTTAGGGCTGAAATAATAAAATATTATAATTAATGGATTAATAGAAATAGGGAAATAACAAGGAGGGAATAAAGGAACAACATGATTAATCCTAAAAATCTCGACTGATAGTCTGGTGACACAAAAAGTGGTTTGGGGGTTAACGTTTTCTAAGAGCAGAGTCAATAGCTGTTTATTGGAAAGATCATTTTGTTGAAGATGGTTTAAAAAAAATGTCTACATTGAGAAGTAAAGAGAGGACATTCTAAAATAATATGGGGTAAGGAATCAGGCGTTCTCAGTGCACAAGGACAAAGTCTGTTCTGAAAAGGAGTTTGCTTAAATCTGCCTGACAAAACCTTGGAAGGGAAAGCATTTAAACGGGCCAGCATAAAGACCCTGCGCTGGAATGGAGAGTCTAAGTTAGTGAAGTAATGGGGCATCGACTTGTGTCTTTTATTGATACCTAAGCCATTGATAGCCAGAACGGACAGTGCCCCTCTAACTGAAGTAATTCTGCAACTGTGTAAAGCATCTCTTAATATCTTATTAAATAATATTAAATAAACAAATACATAAATCTGAGATCCCTCTCTGATAAAGGGAGGTCAGTGGATGGACCTTTGACGCTCTTAGGCACGCTGGCCTTATTTCCAATCACAGATGTATAAACGATGAAAGAATATCAAACAGGACAATTTAAGAGTCTTGCGGTACCTTAAGGAAAACTGCATTCAGTAGACTTCCAGGTGCCACAAGACTCTTTCCATGAAGCAGATCAAAGGTGTGGTCCAAAGCAGAACTGCACCCTTCGAAATCCCTGGAAGACTGAGGAGGGTGTAAGTCTGCTTAGGTTTGTACTGTAGCCCATCCATCCTGCTGGACTTTGTCACAATGACAGTGGGCTGGTTTTAGCATGGTTCTGCAGGGATTTCTTTTTAAGTCTTATTTTATTTTTATATATTTTCTTTTGTTGCCTGGCTCAGCAGCATTATCTTCTGACCTTCCACTCCAATCATCTCATTGCACATCCTTAAACAGATTAGCAGGCACACATATGAGCACCAGCTGGGGCTTCTCTTCTGCCTCGGGGATGGGTGGTAACTCAGCTCTACTCTCAAATATTTATCTGATTAAACTAGACGTTTCGTTTTGCATTCGGTGAAACATTATCTGCAATGGGGGCAGTCAACAAGCAAACTGCCTCAGTGAGGTTTAGCATCTTGCATTAACCGTTCAGAACATTAGAAGAGCCCTGCTGGGCTGGGTCAGATCAGAAGTCCATCTAGTTTAGCATTTGGCTTTCCAAAATAGCCTGCCAGATCCTTCCTGGAAGCCCATCATATAGAGGCAGGAGTCTCCTTATTATCGTTTGCCACCTCAGCAACTGCCTCTGAACATGGAGGTTCCCTTTAGTCATCATAGCGAAACAGCCACTTGACAGACCCTACCCTCCATGACTTTGTCTAGTCCTCTTTTTAAACCATCTAAGCCAATGACTTGACACCATGTCCCACAGTAGTGAATTATATATTGTGTGAAGATAAGAACATTAAAGAAATATAACTTAACTTGTTTCTATCCCTTAAAAGAAAAGGAAGCCCCTAATTTTTACATTCAGGTGCCACAAATATGAATGTTTTATCATCTACAGAAATCAGAAAGTTGCAGTTCTACCAATTTAGGTGCATCTTTACTACATATCCATCAGCAACCGGCGCAAAGGGGAAGAATATAGATATTATCATTATGGAACAGATGCTACACTGAAAGAGAGAAACCGTTCCAGGACAAGGAAGCAACAGAAGCCAAGCTTCTAGTAAATGTCAGGTTCAGGGATCCAAGCTAGTTTGCTACTTCGTCACCGGCCACCTTGATTTCTATCACACACACAAAGCCAGGATTTTACACACACACACCGGTTTTGTCACGTTTTGTCATCTACAGCCTCCAAGGGAGAAAAGGCTGCCTTACAAAGGGAGAGAAACAGATTCACTCACCAGGGCGGGTCACTCACCGGCAGCCTCTGTTACAGCAAAACTTTTCACAACAGGAATGTAAAATTAGATTTCCTGGGCGGGGTTAGCCCTCATCCTTCCTAGCCTCTCTGTTCAGGGTTTGCATTGCTTCATTTCTTGGTGGCTGCAAGGGGGAAAATGAGCCAGATGCGGTAAGGTGGAGTGACTCACTTCACTCCTGATTTACCAACGTCCTGCCAGTCATGTGTGCTGCGCACTGCTTTCAGGGCTCTAGCCCTCTGACCCTCCCTGGGCCGTAGAGCCCCTAAGGTGCACCCTAAATGAAGAATCATTGCAAAGTCTGAGCAGTGGTTTTGTTTTTGTTTTTTAAACTGGAGAATCGGGTCTGCCTCTTATGCATGGCGCCGGATGAGAAAAGTTACAGACATCCTGCAATTTTTATGAAGGGAAAGGAGAGACTTTCCCTCTCACAAAGCCAAATGGGTCTCGGGATAGGAGCGCGTCGGGCTCAGATGACAGTTCTTCCACTTGAGCACCACTGCCCTGGGTGCGTTTCCATGCTCCTTTCTTGCAAGACATGGCACCGCACATTATATTGGGTTGCCAACCTCCAGGTGGAGCCTGGAGATCTCCCGGAATCACAACAAATCTCCGGACTACAGAGACCAGTGCTCCCAGATAAGATGGAATTTATGGCACTGAACCCTACGAGGAGTTCCGGAAAGCATGCAGCATTCTCTCTCTCTCTCTCTCTCTTACCTACACAACAGTCCTGTGATGCAGGCTAGACTGAGAGTGATTGAACCGTCATGGCTGATTTGAACCAAGGTCTCTCTGGCTTTGTCCATTAATCTAACAACTATACCACAGTTTTTCTTCTCCTTCTGCCCTTTGACAGTTGGTAACAAGAAGCCCTGACCTGGATAGCCCAGGCAAGCCCGATCTCATCAGATCTCAGAAGCCAAGCAGGGCCAGCCCTGGCAAGTACTTGGATGGGAGACCTCCAAGGAAAACCAGGGTCGGGACCAGAGGTCATTTCGGGGGGGGAACGTGGGGGAACTGCGTTCCCCCGGGTGAGGTACGGGGGGGCGGGGAACATGACGAAACCCCGCCCCCTGCTTCCGGCTGCCCCGCTTCCAGCCCTCCCTCATTCAGCCAGGAGGAGGCAGGAGAAGAGGGAGGGTAAGTTGCTTCTGTTGGAAGAAAATGTGTTCCCACACACCCCCTCCCTGTGGTTCGTGTCCTCTAGTGTGTTGCCTCTCTTACCAAAAGGCAGAAGGTGCAGTTTGAAAGGCTGAGCGCTGGCTAGAGACACTCCAAGCAAAGGTCTCTCTTCTGTATATTGTTTTTATTTAAAAGGCTCAATATTTGAGTGTTTACCTGACAGATGAACAGCAAGACGCTGTATCAACTTGACACAAAATACACATCTATTGCAATAACTATAGGTAGTAAATAAATGTAAATAAATAAACACATACACAAAGTTGAACATGCAGACACCAGTTTCCCACCCAACACCACCCCCTACAGGGAAAGATGAAAATAAAACCAGCTTTTGAATTTTGAATTAAAAAAAAACACGACTAAAGGTTTGTAGAGATGATAAAGGTTTATGAAATTAGGACTGGTGTGGCTTTCTTCTGCTCCCCTGTTACACTGTGGGTGATTTCCCACAAGCGCATTTTGTGATTTCCCACAAGCGCATTTTGCAGCCGCGCAGCAGCTTGTGTGAAATTGACACGTACCATCGGGGCAAAAGGGAGGAGTGAGCGCGGAGCAGAGCTTGTGGGAAATCACCCCAAGTAATGATAAAATTAATTGGCAGTAGATATAGGAAGGGCAAAAAGGGTACTTCTTCACATAACACACAATTTATAGACTTTTCTGCCCACAAATGAAATGATAGCCACTGGCAGAGGTCATTTCGGGGGGGATCGTGGGGGAACGCAGTTCCCCCAGGTGAGGTGCAGGGGCGGGGCACATGACAAAGCCCCACCCCCTGCTTCCGGCCGCCCCGCTTCCAGCCCTCATTCAGCCAGGAGGAGGCAGGAGAAGAGGGAGGGTAAGTTGCTTCCTCCCCGCCTCTCCCCACCCCTGCCTGCCTGTGGCCAGGGAGGGCCTTGGCGGGGCTTCCTCGCACTCCCGCTGGCCTTGCAGGTCCACCGCCGGGCCCCTGATGTCAGGGGGTGTGGCATATGCTAATGAGTTATGCTAATGAGTTCCCCTAGCTCTTTTTCTACGAAATGACCCCTGGTCGGGACGCAGACGCAGGTGATAGCAAGCCACCTCTCTGAAATGCCCTAGCCCCACTAGGGGTCACCAGAAATCAACCGTGACTTCCAGGCACGCGCATACACACACACAAAAAAACAACAACAACGAAAGACGGTAACTAGGAGAAGAGGAACTGAAATGTGACAGAGGAGCAATGGAAAGTTTGAGAAACAAAGCACAGAGTTTGGGCCCCGGCAGCCCCATGTTACATTAGCTAATTTCTCTGAACTCTGATAGCTGCTAATAGAAACCTACTTAGCCATGTGCTTGTGTTGTTCAGAGCAGCAAGAGTCCAGATACTGATATCTTTGACTGCAATGATATCTGGGAACAGATATGTCCCAGGAGACATATCTGTGAGCATCACTATGCCAAGGAAACCACAGGCTTAGTCATAAACACAAGCGTTTATCTGATCCGAGTCTGCCCAGTTGAGCTGACAGCTATACAGGCGTGCAAGTGGGGGAGGAGACGCCTTCTCACCCCTGGCTCTATAGATGCTGGTTCCGCTGCCCTTTATAAAAAAATGTCCACTGTCTTCTAATCAGCCACACTGTGGGGAGAAGCCATGTTGGAACTGTGCGCGTGGGGATTCTTCTCCTGTAGCTTCACATCTTCAATGCTGCTGTTCCCCATCCTCTTCCCTTCCCCCAGTGCAGCAGTGCTGTTTTTGGGTTTTTTAAAAAGCAACTTTTAATCAGAGGTTTAAGGTTTTTCTGCGAACCTGGGGGGCTTCTCCGAGTTTAGAGAACAATCCCTCTTCTCTCCACGTGGGACCAGGTCACAGATATAAGTATCCACATGTTAAGTACGAGACTCAAAACAGTTAGTGAACAGTGAATTGGCTTTATTAATGAAGTCAGAAGAAATCAGAACGAGACAAAAACATAGAGCAACAGTGTAGTGTATTCAAAGCTGCCTTGAATGCATGATATGTTGTGAAACATCTAATTGCAGTGTAATGTAAAGCTTCGTCCTGGGCTAGGATCCAAATCCATCCAATTGTGTTACTAGCCCAGGAAGCACCTAACCAATCACTTTCAAGCAAGCTCCCTGAGCGGGAACATCCGTGATTGGTTCCGTGATGTGAACAACCTTATTGGTTGGTATTTGTACAGTGGGTGTGGCTACATTAGCCGGGAATGTTTAAAAGCAGGACAGCTGCAATGTAAAGGCTGTTCTGTTTATCAGATGTTGATCCGTGTTGGAGTTGTGTTCGAGTTGAAGAATAAAGTTGTGTTCTTGCTGAATCGCTCTTCGACTGCTTTGGTAAGCGAGCGACTTAACAAACAGGCTCTCTTTTAAACAGTCCGGGCTTAGATAGCCACGCCCACATGTCAGCTAACAACCAATAACTATTTACAGATAAGGTCCAATCAGAGTGCTTCCCTCCAGAACATCGCGCAGCTCTGATTGGTGTATTTGCAATCCTGGTTCAGACTCAAGCTTAACATAGTTTTCAATACACAACACCGCAGATGTGCCCGTATTCAAGTGGAAACTCGCAAGGACTTACAGGAGGCATCTCAATTCCCTCCTACTCCACTATTTCCTCTTTGCCTTTCTTGAAAGCCCCCACAGACTCTCTCTTTTTCCAGCTTTGTTCTCTCCTTTGATCTCTGTACTTGGGGGATCTGTCAAAATTCCATCAGATCTCAAGGCCCCACCTGGAGGTGGGCAACCCTAGTTTAGAGCTGCCAGCTCCAGGCTGGAGAATTCCTGGTGATTTGGGGTGGAGGCCTGGGTGGGAGAGGCTTTGGGGGGGGGGGAAGGACCTTACAATGCCATAGAGTCCACCCTTCAAAGTAGCCATTTTCTCCAGTGGAGCTGATCTCCGTCATCTGGAGATCAGTTGTAATTCCAGGTTGCTAACACACTTGGACTGCCTTCTTCCCACAAAGAGGTTGGAGTCGTGGAGCAATTTGCCAATGATTTATTACCCCCGCCACACAGTTCCTCAAAAGCTCCCAAATTGTTTCTTTTAATAGCAGACTTCACTGTGGAGAGCCTAAGGAGAAGGCAGCACCTACCTGAAGAAAGGTCTTCAGATAAGAAAAAATATTTGTTTGTAAATTAAAGAGAAAGGAGGGGAGCCCCAAATTAGCTGTATGAGGACCGAAGAATTCACATAACCCTCTGAATTTTGACAGCATCTAAGAATTAATCATGGTTGGGGGGGAGAGCAGAAGGGGATAGAGAAATTGGCTGTTTCCATATGGGGGGGGATTTTTCCATGCCTTGGGGCAGAGATCAGTTCCCCTGGAGAAAATGGTGGGCTCTGTATCCTTATATGCTGCTGAGGTGGCCACCGTATGACAGCCAATGTGGCGTAGCAGTCAGGGCTTCAGAGCACGGGAGAGACTGCAGGTGTGCGGGGGGGGGTGGAAAGCTGAAGAGTGAGGGGGAAATAAAGGTAGGCTGATGATTGGCTGGGAAGGAGATAGGGTTGCCAACTCCAGGTGGGAAATTCTTGGAGAGGTGAGGGATGGAGCCTGGAGAGGGTGAGGTTTCAGGCGGTGTGGGACCTCGGACAGGTACGAAGCCATAGACCCCACCCTCCAAACCAACTATTCCCTTCTGGGGAACCATCATTGCCAATCTCCAGGTGAGGGCTGGAGATCACTCAAAATTACAACTGTTCTTTAGGTAGCAGAGATCAGTTCCTCTGGAGAAAATGGTGGACTCAGTGTCATTATACCCTGCTGAGGTTGCCACAGCAAATTGACACTGAGTGTCCAAGGCCGGGGCACCCGCCCAGAGCCTCTTTCTAGAGGCCGTTGTATTTATTTCCACAACGGGCCTTTTCCTAGTTATGCAATAAAGGAGAACTGAAATGGAAAGCAGCGACCCTGCAAAGAAGTATAACCTCTTTGGTAGCAAAAATAAACAGGAGTCTTGTGACACCTTAAAGACTAACAAAGGTTTATTTCAATATAAACTTTCACAGACTAGAGCCCAAGCATAGGCAACAAAAATTTATGCCAGAATAAAATGTTAATCGTTAAAGTGTGCCCCCAGCTCCTGCTTCTTTGCAAGAGCCTAGAAGGTACCCCTCTGGAGTTCTTTTCATACAGACACAAAGTTTCCTCCTCTCTTCAGCTAGAAGGGAAGTCATGGGGTCCATGAACAAGGCAGTTTCCCAACAATTAAGACCCACTGAGGAGATACCTACAGTCACTGAGAAGCATCCCTTTTGCCTTGGACTCTGGCTATGGTTGCCAACTCCAGGTTGAGAAATTCCCAGAAATTTGGTGGTAGAGCCTGGAGAGGGTGGGGTCTGGGGACTCCATGGGGTATAATACCATGATACAGCCAACACCCCCTATATATGGAAAGCCTGAACACCATCTCGTGACATCACAGCTATGGCTATGAGAGTAGTCATAACATTTCCCTGTGTGCTTATGTGGGGTGATTCAGCCCACTCCGGAACAGCCATTTGCTCTAGGGGAAGTGATCTCTTTCATCTGGAGATCTCCAGGAGATCTCCAGGTTCCATCCGGAGACCGGCAACCCTAGATAAAACCTGTGTCTTTTAATTTCCATCCCTGGAACCACGAGGTCTAGAAACTTTACTCATCTGATGGTGAAATCTGTCTTTCAATGCCTTCTTTGAAAAACATTGCCTGTATTGGGGTTGGAGACAGAGTGGGACCCGAGAGGACTTGGGGTAAGGTTGCAGCCTAAATCACAGCCCAGCTGCAACAAGATGTTGCACTGGTTTTTTGAATTTTAGAGAATGCTTCCTCAGGGATGTTAAAAGAAAGGGAAAGTTTTGTGGGGCAGGGAAGCAGGGAGCCTGAAGAGGGTGATGGAGGAAGCCCCTGCTGAATAATCAAAAAACCAGAGCCTTGGGCAAAAGTCAGCTACAGAAGTTAGCCCAAAGCCAAATACCAAAACAACAAAAACAAAACCCAGTGTTGTTTATTCATATTGTGCATTAGATGAAAGGTCTGTGAAACATCTTCAGATTTTAAGCAGACTTCAGACAGCAACTTTCCCCTTAGCCACATGGCCTTAAAGTTTATTCCTGCCCTCTCTGTGGCTCTTAAGTCACAACTCATTCAGCCAAAAATTATGTTTAGGATATACTGGACGCCACAGTGACTCTTTAGTCAAGGATAGAGTGAAGTGTCTAATTGTTGGTGTTACAACTCACAGGACATGTCCCTTAAACATATGCTTTGGGAGTGTCCAGTTCTTTGTTTTTTCTAGAAATAAGTTATTACTCTGATCAATGGTGTATTAGAACGATCATTGATTTTTGAGGATGCTCTTGTACTTTTAAAGTATCTGCCCTTCTCTTGAAGGCTAACTGGTGTCAGTGAAAATGGACTCTCCAGGCCCTTATTACAGCTAAAAGACTGGGATTACAACACTGGAAAGATAAAAAGCCTGCCTCTGGTAAATCAATGGATTGAGGACCTTTCAACTTTATCAATATTTGAACGCATGGCAATTGCATATGGACTTATTTTTAGATATTTGGAAACATTTTATAGAAACTTATGTGTAGATTTGCTACTGTTGTTATATTTTGGTCTCTATGGCCCCGTTCACATGGAGCATTTGCCACGCTAAAGATACGGATGATAGGTGGATTTTCCAGGCGTGATCACACTGCAACATCTGGGAAGCGTAGTGCTCCCGTGGCTTCCCGCCGAAGATGCGGAGTAAAAAACTAGTACTTACGATGTACTGGTTTCCGGAAAATGCGGGGCAAGGGCGGGCGTCTGATTGTGTTTCCACTGGAATCCCATGGCATCCAGCGCCCGCCCATGTCCCCTTGCAAACTGGATCTTTTTTTTTAAGTCCCCACAGGATGCGCACAAACAATCATGCACATGCGCAAACTTCAGTGAGACAAACAAAAAATCCCATTTGCCACAGAAGCGGCGCGATTGCCTGTGTGAACGCGCTGTGCTGTTTTTTTGCCGTGCTGCAGACTAGCCGTCTGATCGGCACCTAATAAGAACATAAGAACATAAGAGATGCCAATGTTGGATCAGGCCAAAGGCCCATCTTGTCCAACACTGTCACACAGTGGCCAAAAATACCAGGTGCCATCAGGAGGTCCACCAGTGGGGCAAGGACATTAGAAGCCCTCCCACTGTTGGCACCCCCCAAGCACCAAGAAGACAGAGCATCACTTGCCCCAGAGCCCCTATCTATACCTTGTGGCTAATAGCCACTGATGGACCTCTGCTCCATATGCCTATCTAATTCCCTTTTGAAGCCGTCCATGCTTGTAGCTGCCACTATTTCCTGTGGCAGTGAATTCCAAGTGTTAATCTAGACAGAGCATCACTTGCCCCAGAGCCCCTATCTATACCTTGTGGCTAATAGCCACTGATGGACCTCTGCTCCATATGCCTATCTAATTCTAATGCCTAACCACAGGACCTCGACAGGACGTCTGATCGAGCTGCCGCGCGTTACTTTTGTTCCAGGGCAAACAGCCACGCTCCCCCCCCCCCACGCATTTTCTGGCCCATGTGACCGGGGCCTAGGTATACTTTTTTTTTTTAACCCTCTATTTAGTTGCTGGATTTTGAGTTTTCCCCTTGTTTCCCCCCCTGTTTATATATAAACTTTTCCCTTAGCAAATATTTCCACTAGCAAGCTAGTGATGATGAACTCAGAAGAGGATGAGATCAACCCAGCAAGAGCTACAGCAAACGAATTCCAGTCCTTGGGTTGGGAGTAGGAATTAGGTAGACACTTAAGGTGGAACTAAACTTTGTACACCTTATCTTACAAAATCCTCACA
>NW_015171527.1:413522-442173 GCF_001447785.1 Gekko japonicus | reverse complement strand
GTTCAGCACACAGACAAGCAATTTAAAAAGTAACATGGACATTAACTACGCACTTAAGATAAAATGCAGCTGAGTGGCCACTGCCGGATGACTGTCTCTCCCACCTCTAGTTTACATGAGCTGAACTTACCATAAGCAGACACACAGTGGGGTTTTAATGACCCCCCACCCCCGGCCACTGGCAGGGGATGGGGCCCTTAGGGTTGCCAGATCCAGGTTGGGAAACTCCTGGAGATTTGGGGGTGGAGCCTGGGGAGGCCAGGGACCTCAGTGGGGTACAGTGCCATAGAGTCCACCCTCCAAAGCATCCATCTTGCTTCCATGCCCAGCCCCAGTTCCCCTCATGTAACCATCAAATCCATCTTGGGAGGGATTGAGGGGGAAACTGGCTTGGTGTTGGCACTGATGCCTGGTGAGGAATTAGGACTGCCTGCACACCTGGAGAGTCTGATGGGGAATAGAATACAGTCAGGCCATCTGAGAAGGTAGGTAGATCCTGTAGGCTGAAATGAAGACACCAGGTGTTAAATATTGGGTTCCATAGATGGTCTGACCCCAAGCTTAGTGATCAGCTCTGCTTTATTTGTGATTCAGCTGGAACAATGCAAAGACCCAGGGCAACGGCCCTGTTTAAATAGCATGCAAACACCACCCACTCCCCAAACAACTACTAATGATAGGCTATTGTCAGACCCATAACTTCCTCATTGGTCACCTCCAGAGTCCTGGTGGGCTATTGTTCTAGAGATTCAAGCTCAGCCAGTCTCTGGTAAAAACAGTCCTGAAATGTTCCAGTCCCAATACATAACACCAGACCTTACACAATTATTCCAGAAAATGACACAAGGGCAAGGCCAGCTATGCGGGATGGGATGGGATGTGGCAATATTGAGTATTTTCCAGGTCCATCAACCCAATCATTCTTGTTTTGCATGTGACACCTCGGGAAGCCAGAGGAGTCGCGAGAAAATGCATGGCCCATCTCACCCAACTTAGTAAGGTCCGATGAAAGCAGTGACGGCCCCAGGTTTTTTTGCCCACTAGGTGAGGATACATTCTGGCGCCCCCCCCCCGTGCAGGGGCGGACAGGGGCGGGTGCCAGAACTACAGTGGGGGACACGGCCCGTCGCAGCCACCGTAGCGGCGGCAGGGGCCGCAGCCATCAGCACATGCCACAGCAACAGCTGTGCTCGAGTGTCGCTCACAGCCTCCTCTTTGGGCAGCCTTGCAGCGCCCTCTTCCCCCTCCTCTTCAGCATGCAGGAGCCACCGGCGGTTACTGCGCATGCGCGAGCATAGCTCGGAGCTGTTGGTCGCCAGTACTTCAGCCGGCAGCTTCCCTTTGTGCGGCAACATCACCTGTGGCGGAGCAGGACAGCCAAGGCGGGGTGAGGAGGGGACAAGGCCGGCCAGAATGGCGCCCTCATCGAGCCGTCGCCCTAGACGAAAATCTTTAACAATAATGGGTCCTCCTTGGATGAAAGAGCCCTGTCCATGGGACCTCCAAATCCTGGAGCCACACAGCAGCTCCTTCTTCCAGGCTCTGTTTGCTGAGTTCTTGTTCTAAATATCCTGCCAGCCTTTTCAGTCTTTGCGGGAGGCCAATCCCACTATATAAAAACCTAGACCTCGGAAACGGAGGATGAAGAGTTAGACATGCTTTCTCTACTGCAGGGGGAGACATCTTCTGGCTCACAAACATTTCCCTGAATTGAAGCTGGTCCCAGCCCCCTCCCCAGTGCTGGTTGGCTGAAACGTGTCTGTCTGTTGAGCACATTGCGTATAAAATTAGGTCTCGCAGTGTCTTCTTCTATTGAGCCAACTTCTGTCAATGTTAAGAACAAGCAGACTTTCATGTTACAGAGAGCACATTTTTCATGCATCTTCCCCCAATGTAATGGTTTAAATGTCATTTGAAAAGCATGCAAGTTCTGAAGTCAACTGAAGTTGACTTGGTAAATGCCAGTATCCTAAATATTTTCCAGGATTCGGTTTCTGGGTCCTGGGTGGCAAGGGAGCTATCTACACTGACATAGTGCAGTCTCCTCTAGTCGTGCTCTTGGAGAACCAGCAGAATTAAACCCAATGGACTTGTAAGGTTATAACAAATCACAGAAGATGAGCCAGTGTTCTGGACCTGCTGTTCACAAACCCCAACAGCCAGCCTTCCCAGCAGCAGTGTGTGAGCCAGGCTCCTCTTCCATACTGTGTAGCTCTGTCTCCCTTCCTTGGGGTGCCAAACATGAACCACCACAGGTGAGGAGTTGTGACTCAGTGGTAGAACACCTACTTTGCATGCGGAGGCAGATTGGGAGGGGAACAGATCTGGGAAAGGGCCCTGCCCTGGCCACACCCCCAGCCTGCCCCAGCCCTGCAGCCCCAGAGTTTGGAGGGCACATCCACCCACCCAGCACCAAGCCAAATATGCTTGGCCAACCTGGACAGCTGGGCAGGGTGAAGCCACACAGGCACATCCTATCCCCTGCCAGTGCCACAGTGAGGTGGGCGTATCCCTAGCTGTAGTAAGTCCAGGCGAGGGTAATCCTCATTACTACAAGCCCTATACTGGGGGCAGAACAAGCCCTCCTTCCCCATGCACTGTCTCCCCCATCCCCTCTTTGGACTGGAGTGGCCCTGGTGGGGGGGCTGTGGGGGGGCACTGGGTTCAGGTGACTCCAATTGGGGGGGATGCTATCAGCCCACTGGGACTATTCCAGTGGCCTTAATGGCCAATTTTTCCTGCTGGCATGCAGAAATTCCCTGGTGCAACCCACTTAAAAGGATCCCGTGGTAGGTGATATGAAAGACCTGAGAACATGGAGAGACGCCACCAGCAGAACAGAAAATACCTTTAGCGCATAAGGCATTCTGTCATGTGCTTTGTAACCCTTGCCTGCCTAAGCCTGGGGAACATAATTCTCCCTACCTTCTTGGAGTGGCCAACTGTGATTGCTCTGTGGTCCTTTCCGCACTTGGATCTCATCCCTCATTTTATCAGAGTTCAACTTGGGACTCATTATCTTGCATTCATCCCTGGTTATAACAGCATCCGTTTATCCCAGGACCAATGTGGGGTGAAACTGGGGTGACCTCAATGTAATGTGGACACAAAAAATACCCTGAGATAATTACAGGGTTGAACTCACGTGTAGGGTAGAATGTAAGTTTGGGGACAGGGTTGAACCAGGATTTAAGGTCTAGTGCAGAAAGGACCTGTAATGCTACCTGCCTTCCTTAGGGTGCCAAGTGCAAGTTGCTATGCATTCAGTCCTGCTGCTGCCGCCTGCCAGCCTGGGGTGCCGAACACTGCCTTGGGCCTGTTACTGAGCACTGCTTGTTTTTTGGGGGTGCCTGTCAGCGAGCTGCCAATGTTTTGCTTTGTACGCCTGTATTCACTTGTCTGCTTTCACTTTCAGCCGCTAGACTGTAGATGCGCATGACTATGTAGACTGCCGAAACAGTTATACCTCCCAAGGCCACAGGTGGTTGCAAGTGCTTGTTAGTGAAATGAAGTTCTCATGAAACGCCGTGAGAAAGAGATAACGTACTCTGCCTAGGACCGTTTATTCTCAAGCCCAAAGGCGCGAGCGGGAAGCCCCGCAATTGGGCCCCAGTAGTTTGAATGAACTATAATATGCTTTGCTGTGTAATTCCCTCCCATTCTGAACAGTGATCCTGTTATGCACCTTAGCTTCAAAATAAAGTAAAACCTTTCCTACAAGCGTGTACTTTGTGGTGATGCTGCGAGGAGTCTGACAGTGCCAGAGGCCGCCTTCCGCCACACAGAAATTCTAATGTACTGTAATGCTGGGACCCGTTCTCCTACCTCTCTGAAATTTGGCAGGGATTTTTCCTCGGGCAAGGGGGGAAATCCCTGAGAACGTTCTCCAAGCCGGATGGAAAACAAAGAGATTTTAGATGGGGACGTGTTCTACTTTTGCCTATAAAGTGGGGACCCTTTTCTTATTTGTCCGCTTTCTGGCAGGGAGAATTCCTGCGAGGAGAAGTGTAATCCCCAAAATGTTCATCCAAATTGGACGCAAACTAAAAAAAAACCCCTCACAGCTGGAAATGTGATTCCCATTGGAAATAAACACAAAAATGAACAATGTTTTCAAAACGAACATGAGAGGAAAAAACGATTTGCACATCCCTAGACCACCTACCCACTGTTGTGGGATCAAGGAATCTGGAATCAGAGAGATACTGCATTTTTACGTGGAGGTTCCATCTAGCTGTAATGATGAGTAGCTGCTATCATCTGTGAATGTAGTCAGGGCCGCCTCACTGGCTGAGAAGCAGGGAATTAATCAGTAAAGGCAGAGGTCTGTGAAAGAGTGACATATGGCAGGCTAATGGGAATCAGCTGGGAGCAGAGAAGCTGCAAAAGCCAGGAGGGGGCTTGGTTCTCATGGGCCCAGGTGTGGGCAGGGAGGAACATCTGGGGGAAGCTCTTGAGACAAAGGAGGACAGGAAATTGGATGGCAAGGGATCCGGTCAGGAACAGCCTGATTCTCATCGTCTGTAACCCACCTCAAGCCACCCCAAGCGATGAAGCACGTCCACCCAGGATCTGGAAATGGGCTCTGCAGCAAGACCTTGGTCTTCTGTTGTCACAGGGCAGAATGGGGCACATCCATTTTGCACAGAGCTGCTTTCTTCCCCACATCACACGTGACTCGGTCTTTTGAAAGGAGGGGAGGGGGTACGGGACTTTTCATGTGGCTCAAGCAAAGCGGCTGTCAGCTCTGATTAGAACCAGAAACGAAGGAGGAGTACGAGAGCTAAGCAAGACGCTAGACAGGGCCAAAACCAGCTGCTCAGAGAGCTCAGCTGCTCCAAGAAGCTGCAGGCCGAAACAGCCTCACCGTCACAGGCTTCCAGCTGCATGTTTGCAGACAGAGTGGCTCAATGCGTCTAGAGAGCTGTTCTGGATTCAAATCTTGCTTTGAGTAATTTGTTATCTCTGTCATCATGGAGCAACACCACAGGGGTTGTTTTTTGGGGTGGGGACAATACAAAATCAGGTTCATCGACCGCTCCAGGTAGGGCCTGGAGCTCTCCCAGAATTGCAAAGGATTTCCAGATGCCAGTTCCTGCGAATAAAATAGCAGACTATACAGCATCATCACATTCCCACAAAGCTCCTGCCCCTCCCCAAACACTGCCCTCCCAGACACCGCCCCCAAATCTCCTAGAATTTCCCAAGCTGGAGATGGCAACCCTAATTAAGCAATATCAAGTCCTTTGTAAATTATAATGTGCCCAATGAACAACCTCCATTATTTTATCTCACAGTTTCTATAGTAAAGTGGGTGGCTTGTGTAGCAGTAAGCATTTCTGCATATTTTCCAGGTATGGAGAAAAATATTGTGTTTTAAGTGCTCCTCACCGCACCATGGACTGATGAGGACTGAGCACGTTCACTGCCCTCTAGGAGGTGCAGGATGTTGAGGGCAGTTAAGCATCAGGTAAAGAGAGCAGGTAAATAGAAATGAGGAAATTGTGCTGCTGCTTAAACTGAGCCTCTTGAAGGAGGAGATTCCAGTCAGGGGGAAATTTTCCAGTGTTTTGTTCCCCCCCCCCCCACATCCTCAAATGCCCCTGACTTGTTCCCTGTAACAATGAATTTCCTGGCTGAGTGCACTGTCAAGAGGGCACTGAGAAATGACTACCTATGGACAAGTATCAGCATGTTTGAGGGAGTCCCCAGGTAAGTAGGAAAACATTCGTTTGTAAATTAAACAGGAAGGTGGAAGCCTTATGATGGAATGGGAGCTGAAATTAGGACTGGAGGCTGTGCACTAGGTGTAAGGTTGCCAGCTCTTGGTTGGGAAACACCTGCAGATTTGGGGGGTGGAGCCTGCGGAGGGTGGGGTTTGGGGAGGGGAGGAACCACAGCGGGGTATAATGCCATAGTGTCCCACCTGGGCACTTTTTTGGGGGGAAAGAGGTGCCGGAACGCTCAAGAGGGAAATGAAGTTTTCAATCTGTATACTGGAAACTCACGAACTATTAAACATTTTTAAAAGAATTTTGTCGAAGAGGTGCCGGAACGCCGTTCTGGCGCGCTCCCCCAGAAAAAGAGGGCAGACCTCCAACCTCCACATTTCCCCCAGCAGAACTGATATCTGTAGCCTGGGGGTGAGCTGTAATAATTCTGGGGGATCCCCAGGTCCCACCTGGAGGCTGGCATCCCTAATGAGAACTGATCTTGGTCGTCTGGAGATTAATGGTAATAGCAGGAGATCTCCAGATGTTACCTGGAGGTTGGCAACCCCATGGCAGCAGCTCTGGGTTGGGAAACACCTGCAGATTTTGGGGGTGGAGCCTGAGGAGGGGGGGGTTTGGGGAGGGGAGGGACTTCCGTGGGGTATAATGCCATAGAGTGCGCCTTCCAAAGCAGCCATTTTCTCCAGGAAATAGTTGTAATCCCGGACAAGCTTCAGCCACCACCTTCAGATGGTGCGAACCAAGAGGAGAGATCATGGGATGGACAATGGAAATGATCTGAACAACTGTGATGTATTATGCCAAGGAAAATATCCACAGACTATTAAATTCTTATCCAATATTCAGTTTGCTTGGAGTAATCCAATCTCTCAAAAACCATTCATAATAATGCCATCAACACTAACGGACTATGCATATCAGGTCTCGTTTCGTTTACAACTTTGTCAGAGTGTATAGCATTGAACTTCCTATATAATTCATTCATTTAACAAGCAGTATGGCCATTTTTCATCGTGACTTTCATCAAATCCATTAACGTGAAAGTCACTATGAAAAATGGCCATACTGCTTGTTAAATGAATTGTTAAATGAGACTGAATTACTCCAAGTAAACTGAATATTGGATAAGAACTTAATAGTCTGTGGATGTTTTCCTTGGCATAATACATCACAGTTGTTCAGCTCATTTCCAGCAACTACCTTGAGGTCAGTAACCCTAGCTATGAGGTGCACATTGTCTGACTTCCAATGACACACACATTTTTTCAATTTTATGTTTTTATGTGCCCCATGGAAAACCTTAAGAAAGCTGTATTTTCTAAAGAGGCCCTTCATTCTTGTTGCACTGGAAACCTGGAATTTCAGGGCCCAAGAACTACAACACCCTAACAAAGCCGGAACTTGGGTAAAGAATTAAAGGCTCTGGATTAACAGCTAAGTGTCAGCAAGCTGCCAATGTTCATTATATGTTCCCTGATGTTCTATACATGTTTGTATATATGCATTCCTATGTCTGCAATTCCCCCTCCTAGTAGGTCAACTATTCGCTTGTGTACGCCTGCGCATGTATTCATTGTACTTGCATTCCAGTTAAGCTAGGCTATGCTGTAACATTATCTTTTCCCAAGGTCACAGGTGGTTGAGAGACGGTCTTTCATTCTCATTGCTTTGGCTTTAATGAGTAGAATCGGTGAGAAGAGTTTTGTTTTGATAAAAAACTCGCCGTTGCTTTCCCAGGATTTTAGGCGCGAAAACCTGCTCTCAGAAAGCGAGCGGGAATCCTGATTATTGGCTGTTGCAATTATGAAGTCGCTTTAACCTTTGTGGCTCATAGTGTGTGTGTTATTCTGAACAGAGACTTCAGAACTCATGACTTCAATAAAGTACCCTTTTCTATAAGTGCTACTCCTTTGTTTGTCGTGGGACCTGACACTGAGGACCTATCTATCTATTACATTATCTTCATGTGTGTTATCCCCTCTTGCCCATGTTTGCCCCAGTGCTGTTTATCAGAGATGCTCTGGGAGTTCTATACTTGGAATCTAATTCTCAGGCGTGCAGAGGCCCAGGTTGGATGAGAACCACAGCATTCAGGGAGACGGTGTTTAAGCCTTCACTCATGCACCATTTTCTTGACCTGAAATGGCTCCTGGGAGTATTTGACCCAATGGGGAAATATATGTATAGCCCATCAGTAACATATTTCCTTAATAGGGAAAACAGCTGGTCCTAAATTCAGGGGAAATTTAAGTCCTCCACTTGCAGTCCTGACCTGAATTTGGGCCCCCGTGTGCCTGGGAACCATATTTGGAGCATAGAACTCCCAGTCAACAGAACCAGAGAGGACCTGTGCACACATGAAGCCAATGTAATATTCAGGCTGGTTCTGCATTTGGCATTCGCTCCACTGAGGAAAAGGTGCAGCTCAAAACCACATTCAAATACCCTGGGCCAATGCTGTACTGACTACAAAGTCACCCCTGAACGGCCATAAGATGGCCATAAATCTATGCAGAAGGTACCATAAAAACCCGATGGTCAAAGAGTGAAAGTGGCATGCAATGGCAGAGGGTACCATAAAATCCGATGATCAAAGAAAGTGAAAGCGGCATGCAATGGCAGAGGGGAATTTCTGTTCCAGCGTGGGTTTGCTAAAACAATGGAGGGGAAAGCCAATGCAGAATCGCCCATAGTTAAATACTGGCTGGGCACATGCGAGGACACTGTTTCCAGGGAGGCTTACAGGCAAAGAAGAAGAATTTGCTGGGTTTTGTTTAAACTAAACAGAGCCAGTTACTTACCCTTTTGAGTAAATATCCAGAAAGCATGAGACAAGGAAGGGACTTTTGCTCCATGAAAAACAGGAACAGAAGATGAGCTAACAACAAGTCACACTGGAGATAGCTAATAGG
This sequence comes from Gekko japonicus, assembly GCF_001447785.1. Lineage (NCBI taxonomy): Eukaryota > Metazoa > Chordata > Lepidosauria > Squamata > Gekkonidae > Gekko > Gekko japonicus. Next base: position 433,529 of record NW_015171527.1, on the reverse strand, counting down.
ATTACTAATCTGGCGTAGGCTCTTCCTTCACACGTGCAAGCTTGCCTTGAAGAGATGTGGCCAGAGCATGTGGAGAAGAGCCAGTGGCAGGAAGATGGTGTAACCGATTGAAAGCAATGGAAACATTTTTCTTTAAACCTGGACCATCTGGACACTGGGAACTGAAAGTGCTTCGGGGTAGAAGAAATTTACAGAGGTGCCATTGCAACCAATTGTGCTTGTTTCTGTGTTCCCCCCATGCAGCCAAAGGAAAGCCAGGCATGACCGTGACTGTTTGCTTCCTCCTCGTCATTCCTGAAGAGATTTGACCATGTCCTGTACCTCGGAAGTGAACAGCTGGCCACCTTGTAGCTCTCCGCTGGCACCTATGGTTGCCAGCCTACAGATCTGGAATTACAACTCATCTCCAGACTACAGAGATCAGTTCCCCGAGAGAAAATGGCTGCTTTAGAGGGTAGACTCTATGGCATGAGTCTCCAAATCTCCAGGAATTTCCTAGCCTGGCAGCCTTATTTCATAGGTGGTATAATTTTATTATTTAAAACATTTCTGTATTGCCTTCTTTCCTTGGACCGTGTGGCAGGAGGGGTGTGTGAATAGTGGGGGGGGGGAGCAGGCAAAGGAGGGGAACGCCCCCCAAAAAAACCTCTCTGTCCAGGGCCCAGCAAAACCTGGAGCCAACCTTGGTTTTCAGAACCATATTTGTATATTGCTTTCTCTGGGGAGGGGAGCTGGTAACAAGTCAAAAGGGCTTATGGCACAGTGAGCTCCCAGAGAGATTGGCCTTGACTTGTAGGGTTGCCAGCTCCAGAAATTCCTGGAGTTTTGGGGGGTGGAGTCTGAGGAGGGTGGGCTTGGGAGGGGAGGGACTTCAATGGGTATAATGCCTTAGAACCAGTTTGGTGTAGTGGTTAAGTGTGCAGACTCTAATCTGGGAGAACCGGGTTTGATTCCCCACTCCTCCACTTGCACCTGCTGGATGACCTTGGGCAAGCCATAATTCTGACACAGCTATTCTTGAAAAAGAGCAGTTTCTGTCAGAGTTCTCTCAGCCCCACGTACCTTACAGGGTGTCTGTTGTGGGGAGGGGAGGGAAAGGAGTTTGCAAGCTGCTTTTAGACTCCAAGTGAAGGGCGGGGTATAAATCCAATCTCCTCCTCCTCCTCCTCCTCCTCCTCCTCCTCCTGTTCTTCTTCTTCTTCTTCTTCTTCTTCTTCTTCTTCTTCTTCTTCTTCTTCTTCTTCTTCTTCTTCTACCTTCCAAAGCAGCCGTTTTCTCCAGGGCAACTGATCTCTGTCGCCTGGATATCAGTTGAAATCCCAGGAGATCTCTGGCTACCACCTGGAGGTTGGCAATCCAAGCCTCAAGTGAGAGGCAAGTTTTTAATGATGGCTGTCGTCTAGGTGTGTTGATGGCTGGACCAGTTGCTCACATTAGCAGGGCAGCAGAGTCAAGGAGCAGCTCCAGCGCCACATTGGCACTTCTTGTTATGCCCTTGGGCCTCAACCTAGCAGTTTGAAAGCAAGAAATTGCAAGTAGGTAAATAAGTACCGCTTCAGTGGGAAGGTAACAGCATTCCATGCACCTCTGTGTTTAGTCATGCTGGCCACATGACCACAGAAACGTCTTCAGACAGCGCTGGCTCTTCGGCTCGGAAAGGGAGATGAGCACCGCCCCCTGGAGTCGGATTCAACTAGCTTTTGAGCAAGGAAAACCTTCAGATGTTCCTTTTCCTATCAAATGGAGCTTTTAGAGATTTCTGTGACTGTATATATGGAAAATGTTCTGTGTGAACTGCAACAATGACAAGACCAAGTCACGGATAGATCCTCCTCATGTTGACCCCACTCTATTCTGGAGTTCCCCTTTCACCCATATGACAGTGAGTCACACCTAGGGCTGCCTTTTAAAATCCTGGCTTAAAAGTAGCATGACTTGCAGAAATTCTATAGGTTAAATTCCCCATCGTTGCATCTCCATGCTAGGAGAAGGTGCACCTGTTGAATATGTGCCTGCTATGCAGCTCTTGACAGCACAAAAGCCCGGCTTAGAAAAGGTGACAATTGTTGTCTGACCCTGTGCTACCAGACAGTACAATAGGTCTTCTCTTGTACACAGAGGTCATTTCGGGGGGGATCGCGGGGGAACGCAGTTCCCCCGGGTGAGGTACGGGGGGCGGGGCACATGACGAAGCCCCGCCCCCTGCTTCCGGGTGCCCCGCATCCGGCCCTCATTCAGCCAGGAGGAGGCAGGAGAAGAGGGAGGGTAAGTTGCTTCCTCCCTGCCTCTCCCCACCCCGGCCTGCCTGGGGCCAGGGAGGGCCTTTGCGGGGCTTCCTTGCCCTCCCGCCGGCCTTGCAGGTCCTCAGCCGGGCCCCTAATGGGGCTCGGCAGTGGAGCTGCAAGGCCGGAGGTGGCGGCCGGGACCGTTGGGGGCGGGGTGTGTGGCCTTATGACACATTTCCGGTGATGTCAGGGGTGTGTGGCCTTATGACACACTTCCGGTGATGTCATGGGGTGTGGCATATGCTAATGAGTTATGTTAATGAGTTCCCCTAGCTCTTTTTCTACGAAATGACCCCTGCTTGTACACAAAATTGGAAAGAATTTCTGTATCTGATAAAAAGGAATATCTGAATGAGCTATTATAATCAAATATTGAAATCCATGTTTTCTACAGGACTGGCCTTTAGGTTTGCTTATACTGGACGAGGGATAGCACAGATGTTAGGTTTGGCAAACAAACTGGTCACAATCTAAATGAACTGCTTATACTTTGCAAATATTTTTTTTCCTGGAGAGTGGATTTTGTAATATCACTTCTGTACCAAAGACAATGTGAAATGCTAATGTCGAAAACACGCTGCTTCCTGCAATTTAGAACGTGTCTTTAGATACTGCAAAATGTCTTTTGAACTACAATCCCAAACAGAAATTTCCTTAGGAAATGTCGGATCCTGAACTAGGATTTTAGAGGAAAGGGGTTGCTAGATCCAGACTCTGAGAATGCTCCAATTGCTGGGAGGGGAAATTCCACCTGGCACATCTTTCCCAAACCCATACCATCCTATATAGCCACAGATGACTAGCTTGGTTTTAGAAACAAGAAAGTAAGAGTGAGTCAGCATCAGTATTTTAAAGTCTAGACTAGAGTTTCACTTCTGCCCCATATGTAGAAGAAGAAGAAGAAGAGATTGGATTTATACCCCGCCCTTCACTTGGAGTCTCAGAGCGGTTTACAAACTCCTTTCCCTTCCCCTCCCCACAACAGACACCCTGTGAGGTAGGTGGGGCTGAAAGAACTCTGACACAAACTGCTCTTTTTCAAGGACAGCTGTGCCAGAGGTTGTGACTGACCCAAGGTCACATCAGAAGGTGCAAGTGGAGGAGTGGGGAATCAAACCCGGTTCTCCCAGATTACAGTCACTACACCAAACAGGCCTTAGGCAACGTGTGACAACGCCCCCTGGGAGCAAGCTAGGGTGGCCAAACGCCAGGTAGCACCTGGAGATCTCCCACTATTACAACTGATCTTCAGGTGAGCAAGATCAATGCCCCTGGATAAAGTGGCTCCTTTGGAGGATGGACTGTATGGTATTATATGCTCCCCAAACCCCACCCTCCCCAGGCTCCACCCCCAAAATCTCCAGATATTTTCCAACCCAGACCTGGCAACTCTCGGACAAGCATTGGACTTACACACTCTCCCTGTCATATATGGAGCTTTGGTGGACTGGGGTTTACACATGCATGCATGCAAATGACAAGGAGTGAGCTCAACATGAGTGGGGCCTATTCATGTAGGTGGGCATATGCACATGTAGCCCCCGGTTCATGCTGAAGTCTCTTCTGTGTGCAACAGGAAGGGCACACAAGTCCAGGATTTGCCATGTGCAGGGCAGACAATATATGAATTCATTTAAGGCACTGTTAGCTGCTTAGGCATAAACATTCCCAACACGCTTCAAATAAATTAAAGAAATTAACCGTGCAGTCCTATGCAGAGCTACTCCCCTTTAAGCGCATTGATTTTACTGGTCACTTGTCCTGCAGACTGGAGTATGATTGTACTGCAAATACTTGACGATAGGTTAAAACCAGTAAAATCAACAACTACATTTTCAATTATAGCTTTGATTATAATATTTGATTATAATAGTGGAAAACATGGAATCCAGTATTTGGTTATAACAGCTTCTGCACATGCTAAGTCACTCGGTTCTTACTTAGTCCAAAAATTAAACTTTGTTGGTCTTAAAGGGGCCACTGGACTCAAACTTGGTTCTCACATCTGTTAACTCCTTTATTATCTGTATGCCAATTTGCTATTTACATAGCCTACCAAATGTGTTATTTCAATCTTAGCTGTATTTATTGCTCAGTTACTTATACCTATCTGCATGTAATATTTGAAGAAATCTGTCTAACTTTATGTGAAGAAGTGTGCACACGCTGAATCTCTGTTCTTGCATGTACCCAGGGTTGAGCTTGGTTTGTTTTGGGGGTGCTGCTGGACTCTAGCTTCATTCTCACATCTCTTTGTTTGCGCTTGCGTGTACGTGCTAATTTGCTGCCATTCATTGATCTTACCGGCCACCTGATCCAATTCCAGCTCTACTTATGCATCTTGGCTCTGAGTGGCCCTTTCTAATGGCTGCCCCTCCACCCTCTCTTTTCCTGTAAACAGGGCTTGAGGAGATTTTATTCCATCGTATCTGAAGAAGTGTGCTTTGCACACAGAAGTTTATACTTTGAATAAAACTTTGTTGGTCTTGAAGGTGCCTCTGGACTCAAACTTTGTTCTGTTTTTCTGGTTGTTGTTGATGTTTTTATTGCATGACAAAGCAGAAGTTCCAAACACTTGGCCTGTTGGCTTTTGCCTGGAACTGATTGTTGGAAATGAAACTGCCTCAAAGAACAAAGTTCCAGACAATTGTTTCTCCGCAGGTTCCCCCTGAGGGTTTGGCCAAAGCAATGAGATGGCTTGGCAATGCTACAGACGCCAAGTATGTGTGACTAATTCCACCGTGTGTAAACAACGAATGCTTGAATATTATGATTCAAATAGATGGGGGTGAGCAAACTGGTGCAGAATCCAGACAGAATGGAGGTGGTGCTGGTTGGGAATGCTGAGGTTCTAGATGGGACTGACATACTGACTTTAGATGGGGTTTATGGGTCCTTTGGTAGTCACCAGAAAAGTCTGCTGCTCAAGGAATCCAGCCCTGCTGACAGAAAAACTGACTGGAACTCTTGTAGAAGTACCTGCTGTCATCTTCTTCTTATCCAGAGATTGTTTTCCTGACTAGACTCTCACCCTAGCTACATAACCCCTTCTAGGGTTGCCAACCTCCAGGTGGGGCCTGAAGATCTCCCAGAATTACAAGCAACCTCCAGATTACAGAGATCAGTTCCCCCGGAGAAAATGGCAGCTTTAGAGGGTGAGATTCTATGGTATTATACTCTGCTGAGGTCCTGCCCCTCCTCAAACCCCTATTTCTGCAGGCTCCACCCCCAAAATCTCCGGGAATTTCCCAGCCTGGAATTGGCAACCCTACCTCTAGATCACGGTAATGGACTCTACTCTACAGAAGGCTGCCCTTGGTTACAACCCACACCTTTTAGTTGGTACAGAATGTGGGGCCCAGTCATAATGCTCACATGATGCCAATATTAAAAGAGCTGTGTATTGGCTTCCAGTTTGCTTCTGAGCCCAATTTCAGTCCCCCTGGAGAAAATGAACACTTTGGAGGGTGGACTCCAAAGCATTGTACCCCACTGAGGTCCCTGTTCTCCCCAAGCTCCATTAAAAACTGGATGGAGTGTAGCACTTCCAGAAGTTCTGAAGAAAGCTCCACCCGTCCCAGCTTTTAGGCAGACATGTAAGTTAGTATTATTTGGGGAGCGTCTTGCTAACAGTTTGGACATCAAAAGACTGCATGCTTGGTGGCAGATTGTGTTTATTTTATCATTTGTCATCGGTTGCCATGGATTCTTTGTTGGTTTGCTTTGCAAACTTAGCTTTATTGCTTATTGTAAGCTGTCCTGAGCTATTGGACAAGCAGGGCAGAAATGTCAAAATAAATACATATACATGCTAATCCCCACTGTAGTGTATTGCTATACTAACAAGTGCTCGGATTCTCTTAGCAAGAGCAGTTTCATATTCCAGTTCTGCTTCAGTGTGGCTCGTTAGCAGCCAGTTCTGTTCAAGGTTACCTCCTGATGTTCTTGGTGTGGTTAGAATGAAGTTACCTGTTGGTTACATACTTTCACTGTGGACATTTCTGCATGAACTGAACACCCACCTCTGTGGGCCGTGGTGTCTGTTGGGTTATGCATGCCCCCAACCACAGGCCCATCAGGATTTATGGAGAAATTAATATCACTGTTTATTCCCTTAGCTCTGATCGCCCCTTTTTTCTTATTAGACCAGCTTGGTACGATTTTCCTCCCAAATGGTGCCAGTGGGAAGTCACAATAAAACCCAAGGACAAGTTTAGTGGTCTATTGAATCCCCAGTGTAGATTTAGTATCATTGGGCCTTTTCTCTGCAAAGCCATGATTGATTGTCCCACCTGAGCATGCTCCAACTCACAAATATAACGTGTCACTGAGACAGTCAGTGGATAATGCAAACGATGCCAATGGTTTTTAATTTGAGCCAATGATGGATGGAGCTGCGGTGCCTCAAGTGGTTAAGACGCTGAACTGCAGGCTGTGGAAGGTCAGTAGTTCAGCAGTTCGAGACCCAGGGTGCCGCATGACGGAGTGAGCTCCCATCTCTAGTTCCAGCTCCTGCCAACCTAGCAGTTCGAAAGCAAGAAATTGCAAGTAGATAAATAGGGACCACTTCGGTGGGAAGGTAACAGCGTGCGCCTTGGTGTTTAGTCATGCCGGCCACATGACCACAGAAACGTCTTCGGACAGCGCTGGCTCTTTGGCTTTGAAACGGAGATGAGCACCGCAACCCTAGAGTCGGATTCGACTGGCGTTCGAGCAAGGGAACCTTTACTTTAAACACGGTGGACCAATGGATGCTTTTGCTATTTTAAAATGATTTTAAAATGTCACAGTATGGCAGGCTGTGCTGTTGCCCCCGCCCCCAAGTGCTGAAACCAGGGTTGCCAGCTCCGGGATGGGAAATAACTGGAGATTTTGGGGTTGGAGCCTGAGGATGGCAGAGTTTTGGGGGGGGGACTTCAGTGGGGTATGATGCCATAGAATTCAGGTGAATGGATTTCTGTTGCCTAGAGATCAGTTGTAATCCCAGGAGATCTCCAGCTATTGTCTGGAGGTTAGCAACCCTAGCTGAAACAGACACACACACAGCTGTTTTGACACTTGGAAAATGTGTGTGTGTGGGGAGAACACAAGAGTACCTTGGCCTGTCATGTTGCGGGGCCAATACTACTGGGAATACCATTGCTTTGACCATGCGGACTTTTGTTGGCAGGGTGATGTCTCTACTTTTTATCATGCTGTTTAGGTTCGCCATCGCTTTCCTCCCAAGGAGCAGGCGTCTTTTAATTTCATGGCTGCTGTCACAGTCTGCGGTGATCTGGGATCCCAGGAACGTGAAGTCTGTCACTACTTCCACGACTTCCCCTTCTATTTCCCAAGGCATGATGGGGCCGGATGCCATGATCTTAGTTTTTTTGATGTTGAGCTTCAAGCCCACTTTTGCGCTCTCCTCTTTTACCCTGAGCAAGAGGCTCTTAAGGTCCTCTTCACTCCCCATGGACAGTGCTTTGTAATAAACAATCCTTATTGCACAAATGCTTAATTCTTTGCTGGGGGGGGGCATCCCTGCCTTTCAGCAACTGTAATAATAACATAATTTGAGTTCTGTGGACTCTTTCTCTTAGTGTATCACCTAAAATTAATCTCCCGCTTTCTTGATACTGTTTACCCTGTTTTTCATCTAATCTTTGCTTGGCTGAGGATCAGGGCTTTTTTTTGTGGTGGCACTCAGCGGTGCTGAGTACTGGCACCTGGGGGGGGGCGCTCCCCCAAGATCTGGTGGGGACAAATGGGTAGAAATCAGTGTGCCTTTCGATATGAGTACCAGCATCTTTTTAAAAATGGAAAAGAAAAAAAAAACACTGCAAGGGACTCATGTTTTCCACTAGTTCTGGGGAGGCAGATGATGAACTGCTGGCTAAAGGAAAGTTGCCATTTTGTTGTTATTTTATCTCAGAAGCCTTTGGTTAAACTTGAAACAGGGTTTGCACATGGCATCATTTAATCTGATCAAATCTGTAACACATCCTGTATACCTGCAAATGGCAGGTTAGGAGCCTCTCCGTCATGCTGTGGAACATCGTTCTTTTTCTTCCTTTTTTATTCTACTGAACATCCAGCCAGATGTTTAGTGTTCTGGGGAACCTGAAACCTTGCTCACTATTTTGTGATATTGTGGCTGGACCTAATAAAATGGTATTAGATGACTGTTGTTTTTGGAATTTTTATACGGAAACAGCTGTCTGTGTTCTTTGTTCTGCTGATGTCATAGTGGACATTTCGCTACTCCCTGTCCTCTAATATTTCACAGATGAAAACAGAGACACTCCTATTTGCATACCAAACATCAGTGCCCAACACACACATTCCACAAAACATTGCTGACTGGGCTCTTCTCTGTTGCACACTGCATTCATTTATTCTGAAATTTATTTATTTTTAAACATTCGTATCTCACCTTTCTATCCAGTTAGGGCCCTCAAGGCAGCAAACAGTTAAAAAAATAACTGAAAATCAACTTTAAAAACAATAGGTAGGTAGGTTTCCCTTGCTCGAAAGCCAGTCAAATCCGACTCTAGGGGTGCGGTGCTCATCTCCATTTCCAAGTAGAAGAACTGATCTGAAGATGTTTCTGTGGTCATGTGGCCAGCATGACTAGACGCCGAGGCGCACGGAACATTGTTACCTTCCCACTGAAGCGGTACCTATTTATCTACTTGCAATTTCTTGCTTTTGAACTGCTAGGTTGGCAGGAGCTGGGACCAGAGACGGGAGCTCACTCTGTCATGTGGCACTCGGGTCTTGAACTGCTGAACTCCCGACCTTCTGGCCTGCAGTTCAGCATCTCAACCACTTGAGCCACCACAGCCCCTTAAAAAAAAACAATACACATATGTAAAGAAGAGATTAAAACAAACAGGAAGGAGGGGTCAATAAGGGAACGCAAGATAAACTGATTTTCACTGGCAGAAGATATAGAGGGAGACAGACCAATCTCTTTGGGGAGGGAATTCCACAGTTGTGGGGCCATGGCCAAGAAGGCCCTTTCTGAAGTTGCCGCCTGCCCAGCCTCAGATGATGGGGCCACCAAAGCAGCCCCCCCCCCAAATGACTGTAATGGTCAGGTACATTGATGTGAGAGTAGATGGTCCTTAAGGTATGCTGGTCCCAAGCCATGTAGAGCTTGAAAGGTCAGTACCAGCAACCTGAATTGGGCCCAAGAACAAGTTTGGAAGCCAATGTAGATGGAACAAGACTAGAGGGATATTGTCCTTATGACCCATTCAGGCCAGCATCCAGCTCTTCTCTCCAGCTAGCAACTTTCAATTGACAAACATCCCAACTAGGGTTGCCAGGTCCCCCTTGTCTGCTGGCGGCAGTAGGGTTACCAAGGAGCACTTACCTTGCCGGCGGGGACTCCCGTGCTGATCCCGGCGCACGCACAAAGCGCACACACACTGCATGCACGTCACAGGGAAGTGACGTCATGACACCGGGCACGCTGGGGGCAGGGCCACGACCATACAAGGGAAAACCATAGAGTTTTCCTTTCTATGGCCATGGCCCAGCCCCCAGCGTGCCCGGCATCATAACGTCACTTCCCTGTGACGTGCACGCTGGGGCGGGGTTCCCCTCGGGGCCCAATTCCCCGGCGTCCGGGAACGGGCCTCTGGGGCGGGGGATTTTACGCCCCCCGGGGGGACTCGGCAGCCCTAGGTGGCGGGGGGTAGGTTACCAGCTCCTGGAGATTGGGGGTGGAGTCTGGGGAGGACAGGGACCTCAGTGGGGTACAATGCCATAACATCCACCCTCCAAAGTACCATTTCCCGTAGAGGAATTGATCTCTGTAGTCTGAAGATGAGTCGTAATTCTAGGGAATCCCCAGGTCCCACCTGGAGGCTGGCATCCCTAATCCCAGCGACCAAATCTTAACTCATTCTCTGCTTCTTGGCTCAGTGGAACAGGCTTTTATGCTGTTTTTCTCTGTTGTAGCTCCAATGTTACCATGTATGGATTTGTATTTTCCGATCTATATTTAATTTGATCTCCTATCATATGTATATAGATATGCCAATAAAGGCTTGCCAAAGAAAAGGAAGAGCTTCTGCTTTGCATGCAGGAGGTCCCAGGTTCAATCTCTGGCATCTCCGGTTAAGAGAACCAGGTAGCCGTCTGGAGGACTGCTGCCAGTCTGAGTAGACAATACTGATCTTGATGGACGGATGGTCGGATTCAGTATAAGGTGACTTCATGTATGTTCAGGTGTGTTCCCAGTCCACAGCTCCTGTTGGCTAGAGAAGCAGCACTCACATAAGCTCCTTTGTTTCTGGGTTATTTGTTCTCTTTTCTGTCACTTATGGTTACCAGGTCTATTTTCTGGAAACGTTTCTTTGCTTGTGTGACCGGTAGGCATTCAGTTCCTGTGTCTTTAACTGTGGTGACAATTTCCCCCCTCTCTCTCTACCTCCATGCTTGGGCAAGTTGCACCTTTTGGACTTCTGCCTGTCACATACAAGTCCCATCTGCACAGGAAATCACCTTGTGAAAAGATGGCTTCTCACTTAACAGCTGACCGGAAGACTGCTTCCCAGTAAGCGCAACTTCATTTTGTGCACTGCTGCTGGTATTTTGAGACAAAAGCAGTTTGATTTGTTTCTGTGACTGGAGGCCTAGCTTTGCCAATGTTGGTTGGTTAGGGTTGCCAACCTCCAGGTGGGGCCTGAAGATAGGGTTGCCAGGTCCTTGGAGGGGGGACACCCTGTGCAATGGGTCCATTACCTGCTGGTCTGGATCGGGCCGCCAGGGGGGACCCACCCCCAAAGTGCCGAGATCGCGGAGATGTGCCCGGCGTGATGGGATCACCTGGAGGTGACATCATCGCATCGGGCACGTTGCAGGGGGCGCTCTATCATTTAAGGGAAAGCTCTATGGTTTCCCTTAATAGTGGTCCCACCCCCAACTTGCCTGACACAATGACGTCACTTCCGGGTGACGTCATTGCACCGCGCATGCCAAAGAACCCCCGGAGAGGGCTGGGACTCCCTCCGCTGCAGCCAAGGCAGGACTTGGCAACCCTACCTGAAGATTTCCCAGAATTACCACTGAGCTCCAGACTACAGAGATAAGTTCCTTGGAGAAAATGGCTGCTTTGGAAGGTGGCATTGTACCATGCTGAGGCCCTTCTCCTCTCCAAACCCTGTCTTCTCCAGGCTCCACCCTTAAATCCCCAGGAATTTCCCAACCCCAGTTTTCCCTCCATGAGGCTACAGGTGTGTCTTTACACTGGTAAATATGGAACCTTGTGGTGGAACCAGGAGTGTTGCCAATCTCCAGGGGGCACCTGGAGACCTCCCGCTATCACAGTTGATCTCCAGATGACCAAGATCAGTTCCCCTGGAGAAAACAGCTGCTTTGGAAGGTGGACTCAATGGCCATTGTACCCCGCTGAGGTCCCCTCCCCTTCACAAATCCCACCTTTCCCCGGCTCCAGCCCTCCCAAATCTCCAGGTATTTCCCAGCCCAGTGTTGGCAACCCTTGGAACCAGCTTTTGTGGAAAAGAGGAGGGGAAAGAAGCAGGCAGGAGAGACAAACACGCTGCTCCCCCCCTTCCACTTCTGCCACCACCACTTTTCAGAGTGTTTCAAAATCCATCCCATCTTGTTTGCGGTCTGTGATGCTGGAAGGCAGCCCAGAGTTCAGTGTGCCTGAGTTCCATAACTGTTTGTCTATCTACATGCTTTCTTCCAGCTGTTTATTGTGCGTATGTGTGTTTTAAAATAACCCTTCTTTGAAATGGAAAAAAAAATCAGAAAAACCACCCTGGGAATTAGGGAGGGGTGAAATGTGTGGAGTGCCAAAAATGGGTATAATTATTTAAATTTCACAAGCCTGGCTGTGACAAGAGATTTGTCTTTATGATTAAAATCCTTCAAGTTTTCAAAGCTAGTGCATGGATTAAAAACAACAAAAACGATTTAATATGCTATATTAATTTATTATTGCCTAAACATAACGTTGTACTTATATCTGAATAGACATCCAATGAACTGGGGTGTTTGTGTTTAAACTGTGCATTAGCTTCAAGAGCAATTCCTTGTTTCAGCAACACTGTGGAGGGTGTTACTAAACTAAAAATTACGGAATAGACATGGGGGGGCAATGTTATCACTACTGAAGTTATGGGTACCCAGGGGTCGTTTCATAGAAAAAGAGCTAGGGGAACTCATTAGCATAACTCATTAGCATATGCCACACACCCTGACATCAGGGGCCTGGCGGTTGGCCTGCAAGGCCGGCGGGAGTGCGAGGAAGCCCCGCCAAGGCCCTCCCTGGCCCCAGGCAGGCAGGGGTGGGGAGAGGCAGGGAGGAAGCAACTTACCCTCCCTCTTCTCCTGCCTCCTCCTGGCTGAATGAGGGCCGGAAGCGGGGCGGCTGGAAGCAGGGGGCGGGGCTTCGTCATGTGCCCCGCCCCCCTGCACCTCACCTGGGGGAACTGCGATCCCCCGCGATCCCCTCCGAAATAACCTCTGTGGGTACCATCCAATTGGTGCTTATGGTTCTTGACCTAGCACACAGAATAAAGTGAGTCCAGTGGCACCTTTAAGACCAACAAAGTTTAATTCTGGGTATACGTTTTCGTGTGCACCCACACTTCTTCAGATACACAGGACACAACATTCACTGTTAGAAACTGTGCACTAGTTGCCATTTACTAAGAAATTACAGTTTTCCAGCCATGGATGCATCAGCAGAGGGAGGAGACTTTTCCTTGAAGAGCAAAGTGACACCGTTGTATTTATTAAAAGCACAATACTCAACATTAGGTTGCTATGTTTATATGTAGGGTTGCCACCTGGCCTTTGTTACAGAAAGGAAACCTTGTTTTTTTGCGGGTAGTTTTGAATATGCCAAGGTTTCCCTTTCTTTTAAATCATAAATAAGCAGCTCCATAATCCTCAAGCCTCTCAGGTCTGTAACACCTGGAGAAAAATGTCCAGCCCCCTTAATAGAGGCTTAATATGATACAATTTACCAGATTATGTTATTTATCTCCATGACATGAAAAGCTTCAACTGCCCATTTCCATACATTAAGACAAGATGTTTTTCTCCAGGCCTATTGGTAACCCTGTTTGGAGCTGCTCCTGTGTATCTGGTTCTGATAATAGTAATCCTGCCTTCATTTTTGTTTTTGGTTGTTGTATCTCAGCATCTTTGCAAGAAGTCACCATGCTGTGTACTATGTATCTGAGGAAGTGTGCATGCACACAAAAGCTCAAACCTTGAATAAAACTTTGTTGGTCTTAAAGATGCCACTGGACTCAAACTTTGTTCTAGATGAAAGATGGTAAGCAAAGCAGTAGGAGACACTGAAGATCAAACTGGATGTGCCCTGTGAGTTGTGTTTATTGAGCTCCCAGCAAATTTTTAAAACTCAGTTCATGCAAGGGCCACATGACTTCAAAAACAGTTTTTTAAAAAATAATTGGGGAGCTCTGGATACACAACTCCTGGGGTCTGTCTAGTTTGACCCAGAGCAGACAAGAATGGGCAACTACTAGGAAATGCATGACTGTAGACATTTCAGAGCTGTATGATCCCATTTAAGGTTTAGCAGGCATAAAGGGGGTTGATGAAGGCATCAGTTGAAGGACTAGGCCAAGATAAAATTCCTTTGCAGTCTGGTTGGGTCAGGACAACTTTCATATGTGGATAACAACCTGTTCAGAAGAGATGAGTGATCCTTCATGTGAAGGCAGGAAAAGGAGAAAAGTTACCTATCGTTTGCATGTTATGTATTTCCAACATTACTTTGTGAATGTTCTGATTGCCTCTTTCTCAAGTCCCAAATGTTCAGACTTTGGCACAGCATCCCGAGTTTCAGTTCTAATAAAGTCAGCTCATCAGAATGTGTTCTCACCAAAGACTTCCAATGTTTCTAGAACTTTTTGCACTTTGATATGCCAGCTTGGGACCTGACCAGAAATCCTGAAACTTGCATCAAGCCACTTCATTCCATGCGTTCTACCTCCAGCTTTTTTTGGTTTTATGAACTGTTTTACATAACACACTTGGGACTTTTGTTGGTTTTGGACTGCATAGAACACAGCTTTGTACATAACAATAATATCTTGGCCTAGTCCTTCAAGAGGCCTGGCTCCACAGGACAGAGCTGCAGAGTGTAACTAGCAAAGGAAAGGGTCAAAGATCACCCCTGTATTCCTCTGGATGCAGGTCACGCTATGAAGTGGGGAGAAGATCGGATGAAAAATCTTTCTCAGAATTCGTGAGAGGATTCTGTGCTTCATGCTCCTCCTTCCCCATTCAGTGGGATGTTCAAGGCAACCTTTAAAGAGAAAGCTGTTGTTTGTTCTGTTTTTGAGGAGAAAACATTGGGGAATTATGTGTGTGAGCTAGTGTGGCGCAGTGGTTAGAGTATTGGACAGGAATCTAGGAGACCCAGAACAGAACAACATCTGCATTGTAAGCAGGGATCATTTCCTGCGGGAGCGCACAGGAGCGGAGCTCCGGCAGTAAGGAGCCCAGGGAGCGGGCACATGCAACAAGCCCCACCCCTGCTTCCAGCAGCCCTCAGTCAGGCCACGAGGAGCAAAAAGCAGCCAGGTAAGTTGCAGAGCACCCGCCCCCCGGCCCACCTTCAGGTACAAGCTCTCCCTCCTCTGTGAGGGCAGATCTGCACGTCCCCCCCCCAGTAACTAGCAATCCAAAACAGTCCAGTGGCGCCTAAGCGGTGGGTGTTGCCTTCTGACACACTTCGGTGATGTCAGGGGGTGTGGCATATGCAAATAAGGTATGCTAATAAGTTATGCTAATGAGCTCCTGCACCTCTTTGTCTACGAAATGACCCCTGATTGTAAGGGAAGTGAAGAGTTCCTCCGATATTCCTGCCTCCCACTGCAGACCCTCACTTTATCCTCTGTGCTGCTCTGAGAGTCCACTGACCCTAGGATTGCCAGGTCTGGGTTGGAAAATGCCTGGACACTTTGGGGGTGGATCCAGGAGAGTGCGGGAAATGGGGAGGGGGAGGGTCCTCAGCCTGGTACAATGCCACAGAGTCCACCCTTCAAAGCAGCCCTTTTCTCCAGGGGAGCTGATCTCTGTCAGCTGGAGATCAGTTGTAAAAGCAGGAGATCCCCAGGCCCCACCTGGAGGCTGGCAACCCTAAGTGACCCCAAGGGGGGGAAGTGGGAGGGATCAGTGGGATATGGCAGTAGAGGAAACCAGGAAAGTCCCGCTCCACAAAGTCTACAGTATAGAAGCTGGGCGGATGGATATATGCCAGTATATTGGAATAAAGAACAGACTGTGTTGTTGTTTTTAAACCCACAATATTGGTTGTTTTATTCTCAGTCCCTTTCCTAATAATCCCCAGCATGGAGTTTACCTTTTTCACTGCTGCATCACACTGAATTGACATTTTATGAAAAGGATATTCCTATCGATACTCAATCCACTTTTCATCATCCTGAGTGTCCCATCAGTCATCATTTACAGCAGTGGTCTTCAGCCCAAGAGCTGGGACTAAGGTTGCCAGCTCCAGGTTAGGAAATACCTGGGGATTTTTTTGGGGGGGTCGAGTCTTGGCAGGGTGGGGTCTAGGGAGGGGAGAGTCTTCAATGGGGTATAATGCCATAGAGTCCTCCACCTTCCAAGGCAGCCATTTTCTCCTGGAGAACACACCTCTATCACCTGGAGATCAGTTGTAATCCCGGGAGATCTTCAACTACCACCTGGAGGCTGGCAGCCCTAACTGGGACCCTCAGTTGGGTTGTGAAGCCTCGCTATGTCATGAGCCCTTATAGAGCCGCCATTTTCCCCTGCCCCTGCTTTTTAAAGGACCCGCTGCTAGTGAGCACACACCGAGAGCAAGGGTGCCAATGCTTTCTTTCTGTCTTTGCTCACAGTCCGAGAAGACCCGCAAGATGGTGAGGCAGTCAGCGGTAAACAGGATTCCCCCCGTGTCTCTTTCCTTTGGCTTGTTCCTCATTTTGGTACATTCCTGTTGGTCGGCTTGCGTTTCCTGTCCAGAGCTCTTCTGGTTTTCTACCCATGGCCTTGGCATCTGTGAAGCCCTAACTCTGGCACCCTCTTCTCTTGTGGTGTGACTCTGATATCACATGACCATGATGTTATGTGAGGTTCTGCCATACATATGTAGCTCAGTAGGTCCCATGCTGCCCCCTGGGGGTTAGAGGTGGGTCCCATGTCTGGAAAGAGACAGAAAGAATGAAGAGGTCAGCAAGCAGAGAGGAAAAGGGAGACTTCATTTATATTTATTTTATTTACAACTTTTATGTTCCACCTTTCTGTCCCGTCAGGGCCACCCAGGTTCAGTTGCTGAACAGTCTGAAGGTCAAGGTGAGGTGAGAAATAAGTCTCTGGCTCTGACTCACAAAGCCCTGGAAAAGTCTCCCTTCTTCTCAGCCTGGGGGGGGGGGCGCTTCTTTTTACCTCACAGCAAATGTCCCATGAACATGGTGAGGCTGAGACCAACAACTGACAAGAAGGACTCTCCTTCTTCTGCAGACTGTTCCTTCCCTGGAAATCCTTTCACCCAAATTCTCCACTCTTTGAAGGCTTCACACTTCAGTGACTGTTGGACAAACCATTGGTCCTTGATGCTCACCTTACTCTTCCCTCCTGTTGCCAAGCAACCCCTCATCCCACCCTGTAGCTATCCCATCCCTCTAGAGCAGGGCAACAACCGACACCTTTCCTGGCGCCCACCAAGTGTTTTTAGAAAGTAGGCAGGGCAAGATGGGGCTTTCGACAAGCAAAGCTTCCAACTGGCCACTGGAGATTTGATTGGCTGCGCAGATTTTAAAAAACATGAAGAAGGAGGAGGAGGGGAGGAAGAAGGAGGAGGAGAAGGAGATTGGATTTATACCCCACCCTTCACTCAGAGTCTCAGAGCAGCTTACAAATTCCTTTCCCTTCCCCTCCCCACATCAGACACCCTGTGAGATAGGTGGGGCTGAGAGAGCTCTTTCTTGAGAAAACAGCTCTGACAGAACGATGGCTTGCCCAAGGTCATCCAGCAGGTGCAAGTGGAGGAGTGGGGAATCAAACCCGGTTCTCCCAGATTACAGTCCGCACACTTAACCACTACACCAAACTGGCTCTCACACCAAACTACCACAGCACAAGGATCTTCACTGTGTGACTGAAGATGAGCTGCAGCCCCCATTTTTTTGTGTCTGGCTCCCTCTCCTGTGGCAGCCATTTTGTGGCTATGCCCAGTACATTGTGCCAGAATCCCAAAGATGCCCATAGGCTCAAAAAGGTGGGGGACCCTTGCTGTAGAGGTCAGTGTTCCTAGACCAGCGCCTACTATTCAGAGAAGATGGACCACATACATTCTTTGAATGAATGAATGAATGAATGATTTACAAGAATTCCAGCATGGGGAACCAAATCCACTTCCTACTGATTGTGCGAAAACGTTGCTTGAGCTTTAGTGTGGAAGCACCCACAGCATCATTGTAGTTGACTGGCTGATTAAGGAATGTAAAGGTTGACCAGATGTCATGGGGGTGCAGAAGAAACAGATAAACTGGTGATGTACATTCCAGAGTAGCGTCATCATCCTTGGAATAAGGGGGGGGGGAGCAGCTCTCCTCCTTCCAGGAAATCCTTAGTGACTCCACAGAGAAAAACTGGTTTCAGACATATCTTGGCATGCAGATGTGACTCATTACAAGGCATCTTTAGACAAAAGCAGCCAAATTACCCCTCAACGGCCATTGCATCTCCACAGAGACTTATTGCCATAGTAACCAAGGACCTGACCATTTCTTCATTTTGGCTGAAAGAACAATGTGGCTCACAGCTCACCAGAGTCTAGGTGCAGGTCCAGTATTTCGCTTGTGGGAACAACCTCAGTGGATGGCTCTATACTGTGCAGACTGTGTTTTTCCACATGGATCTTTTTATATACTGTGGTTTATTCCTCTGTCTCTTCAACTGGTTCAGATCAGTGTGTGTTCTATAAAACTGTGGGTCGGCCCTGGGGGCTTTCTCATCGTCTTGTACATGTGGCACTATTTGATTCCCATTTCTCTTTTCAAGTTGGACAAAACAGAGCTAAGCGGTGTCAAGCCGACCTCACAAGGTGGCGCTATATGCCTCAAAAGCCTATAGAATAGGGCTTCTGTGCCAAGGCTCTGATGTGGCTTTGTGTGGAGGGCGGCTTGGACACATATGAGATGCAAAGATTAGCAGGAAGGAAGTCGTCACTCCATGAGATAATGAACGCTGCAGTTGTAAATGGGACCCAAGGGAGAAGTTCATGGTGAGCCGTTCTCTTGGCTCCTTGGAGTTTAAATAATATAACCACAGGAATATTGATGAGGACTGTTGCCAGATGTCATAAAGATGACACAAGACAAAGACCACAGTCCTCAAATCATGGGAGGATCAAAATTACCCAGCTATAACAGCTTTGAGGGATGCAAACAGAGATTTTTGCACAGTATCCTTTTTGGCACTGCAACCCTGCATTAGCATCTGTACACCTGGATACCTAATTTTGTTTTAGTTACATTTTTATCCTGCCCCTCCTCTAGAGAGCTCACTGCATCTTTACAACAGGCCCTGTGAGGCAAGTTCCTCTGAGAGGGGAGCTGGTGCCTGGCCCAAGATCCACCACTCAGCTTCATGGCTGAACAGTAATTCGAACTCAGTTCTTCCTGGTCAGGTTACCAGTTTCTCAGCTGGCCTCCACAGTGGAGATCTAGGTTCAAATCCCTATCTGTTTATTGAGGCGATTTCTATGTCGCCTCTTCAGAGTCATCCTCCAAGTGGCTTACAATTAAAATAGTTAATGAGCCATTAAACTCGTGGGGTGACTTTGGTCTCTCGCTCCTCACCTTAACCCGTTTCGCAGGGCAAAATCAGAAGGGGAAATTCATGTACGCTGCTCTGAGATAGGAAAATCAGGATAAAAATGGGATATGGTACCCTGAACAGGAGCAAGCCTCCTAGTACGAGATGTAGATGAATTCTGTATATCAGGCGACTTAGCTGGTGCATGAGCAATATATGCTGCTGGCTGAGAGAAGAATTTGTAAAACTGTCATGTAAAACTGAACATTTCCTTTACTGAGCTGACAGGTAAGTTGGGTGCTTCCTTTGCTATACTGACAGATATGCCTGAAGTTGCAGAAAGAGCGTGTTTTGGATGACTTTACACACAAGGGAGCAATTGCTGAGTGGACATGTTGAACTAGGAAACACAGGACTGAGGTTTGGTGGATGGGCTTTGACTCCGTAGCACAGCCCATCTCAGTCCTTCCTGCCATCTCCAGCGAAAGGAACCCAGGTAGTAGGTGATGCGTAAAACATTTCTTTGGAATGTTGTTGCCCATCAGAGTAGACAGTAGTGAACAAGAGAGAACAATGGCCACATTAAGAAAGAGCATGCAACACAAAAGTGCTGAAGTAAAGGTCATACAAAAAATAAAATAAACACCTTCTGTCATTGGAGCCTAGGGGTTCCTCACTCATTATCTATATTTTTAATAGCCAAGTCGCCCCCGTGCATGCGGATTCCTAAATCCGCGCACTGGGGGCACCTGGGGGGGAGGGAGATTTTCGTGCACACTTGGGGCAGTCCCCAGGTGTGCACAAAAATCTTAAAAGTTAAAAAAAATATCGGGGGGATACTTAAATCCCCCCAAAAGTGACAGAGCGTCCCCTGCGCATGCGCAGGGAACACTCAGCAGCTGGCCTCGCCGCCGCCTTG
>NW_015171527.1:411325-412629 GCF_001447785.1 Gekko japonicus | reverse complement strand
GAGCGAGGTGTGTGTGGAGGAGATGGAGGAACCGGCGGGATGGGGTGGGGGGAGCTTACCTGCTCCTGCTGGTTCCTCCTCCACCGGCTCAGTTTGGAGCTCCCCCGCCCGCCCCCTGTGAGTTTCGCGGGTCTTCTTTCTTGTAATTTCTAATTTGCCAAGAGGACCCTCTTTTAAATCAATAGACTGTTATTAATATGTTTTATACCATAACTCTTTACTGATGTGGATCAGTTTTCTCATGATTCAAACTACTGCATCTTATTTACCCTACTTTAGTGCACTTTTGAACCTCTGATCTCTCCCATCATCCATTAAATGACCCAACTGCTTCAAGTCCCAACACAGAGAATCTCACCTGATTATACTAGGCAACTCTTTGCTGAACTCCTCCCTGTCCCCCCCCCTTCTGCAATTTTTTGTATAAATGAAGTTGAGTTTCTTTCTTTCTGTTGTATCTGAAGAAGTAAGCTCTGTCTCATGAAAGCTCATACTGGAATAAATCTTGATAGACCAAGGTGGGTAGCTGTGTTAGTCTGTCAGTAGCAGTAGAAAACAGCAAGAGTCCAGTTGCACCTTAAAAACTAACAAAATTTGTGGCAGGGGATAAGCTTTTGTGAGTCACTTCTTGTTAGTGTTCAGGGTCTCACTGGACTTCTAATTTAGTATAAGGCAGCTTTGTATGTTCAGGTTCAAGACCTCCAAATGCTACAGGACAGGGTTTAAGAGAAAGAAAGCCAATGTAGGCTGTGGTCACACGGAACATTAGCCACGCCAGAGAGACAGAAGATCTCACCGGCACATCTGAGAAGCATAGTGCTCCCGTGGCTCAACCGAGGCTTCCCGCCGAAGATGCGTGGCAAAAAACTAGTACCTCGGAGGTACTAGTTTCCGGAAACCGCGGGGCAAGGGCGTGCGCGTGATCACGTACATGGTGGAATCCCGTGGCATCTGGCACCCGCCCATGTCCTGTCGCAAGCAGGTTTCCCCCCCAAGCCCCCACAGGATGCGCACCAGCACGCAACCGCGCATGCTGGGTTTCGCGCATTCGATTCATGCGCGAAGTTCGATGGGGAAAAAAACCCGGTTTGACACGAAAGCGGTGCCAAGCTATTGCTGGTGTGATCGCGCCACGCCGCTTCTTTGCCACGCTGCAGGATGGTCATGTGATCGGCACCTCCCCCATGACCATGGAACCTCGACGGGACCTCGAGGGGAGGTATGATCACACAACCGCGCATTATTTTGCTCCAGGGCAAACAGCCACGCTCCCCCCCCCCCCGCCTCCTCCCTTCCACCACACA
>NW_015171527.1:400954-411250 GCF_001447785.1 Gekko japonicus | reverse complement strand
TATTCAGGGGTCTTGTTGTAGAAAAAGAGCTGCCGGAGCTCATTAGCATAACTCATTAGCATAACTTATTTGCATATGCCACGCCCCCTGACATCACCGGAAGTGACAGAAGGCCACACCCCCTGACATCACCGGAAGTGTGTCAGAAGGCCCGGCTACTTACCCTCCTGCTTCATCCTCATTCCCAAACGGAATGAGGATCGAAGCAGAGGGCGGGGTAAAGAAGGGGGCGGGGCTTCACCACGTGACCGCCCCGCCCCCTAGAGGTTCTCTTCCGGAGCTCTGTACCTGAGAGCTCCCCCCCGACTAGAGCCCTGCTTTTACAGTACATTAAACAACAAACCACGAGATGGTCTATACCCTCTCTGGTTTCAGAACAATGTGCCACCAGAACCTCTACAGTAGTTCCCCCCAACCTGAGATTAGAGGTACCAAATCTGGCCCAACCAAGGCAGCAGCATCCCTATGTTACAGGAGATTTCTGGACATAAAATACATCTAATACCAGTGCTATTTTAAATTGCATCAGTAGTGGCATCAGTTCCAAGAGTTGGAAAGCCTGATCTCGAGCACTGAGATGCCACAGTTTCAAATTGATATTGGCCATGCTCCTATGAGCAGTTATTTCAGGATAGGAAACACACCTTAGGTCTCTTATGTTTGTCTGTTTTTAACTTTTCACACTGAAAATAGACATGTTAGAATGTAGAAGGAAGAAGAGTGAAAGCAAGAATTAAATGTCTCCTCCAGGTGTCTGCAAAAAACTGGTAGGTAATAGGCAGACCCATTTAGTCAGCATCTGGGTTTCCCCCTTAACCTCTTGGGTCAACCAAAGAGGAAGAGCAGCTGCCAATGCTTCTGGGTCTGGCTGGTTCACAGAGCCTGGACAGGTGGTGTGGGCACTGCCCAGCTGCTGCCTGGCAGGCCCCTATTTTAGTTTTTGCCAGGGTGATCTTTTATTCTCTCCTAAGATTAACCCAATAAATTAGTAAGGGCCTACCCTAACCTTGGCACTATGCCATTAGTGTTACCTGTACAGACACCACGGAGATACCTGTTGGACCCAAATAACTACATGGCATCTTTCCGGCACTCCTGTGGTTGACCACAAACAGCTTGTTGAAATACACTTGCACCTGTCTTCCCATTTGCACTGCACAGTGGGGTGAACACATGAAGCTGCCCTATACCAGGGGTGGCCAAACTTGTTTAATGTAACAGCCACACAGAATAAACATCAGACGTTTCAGAGCCACGGGACAAGAATATTACAAACACATTTTAAAATTGAAAAAATATGCAAATTTGCTTTTTATTAACATTAGACTGTGTGAAAGAGCCACATGCGGCTCCTAAGCTGCAGTTTGGCCACCCCCCGCCCCATACTGAGTGAGACCATTGATCTTATCAAGGCCAGTGTTGTTTTTTTCTGCCTAGCAGTAGCCTTGTAAAGGTTTTTCACATCAAGCAATGCCTGAAACTTTTAACTGGAGATGTCGGGGATCTTCTGCATGAAGAGCAGATGTTCTGCCGCTGACCCTGGTCCATCTCCTTTGTTTTTCAGTGTCACTGCTCATTTGACACCTTGCCTTCACCTGAGGCCATTCCACTCCTTGCCTCCTGCTGGCTTTCCCCTCTGCCTGAAGGAAGTACATGTCCAGAGCACCAGTTCTTTGTTGGTGGAAAGTACTGTCAAGTTGCAGCTGGTTTATGGTGACCCTACAGGGTTTTCAAGGCAAGAGACATTCAGAGGTGGTTTGCCATTGTCTGCCTCTGCACAGCGACCCTGGACTTCCTTGGTGGTCTCCTAGATAAGCACTAACCAAGGCTTAGCTCCCACGATCTGACGAGATCAAGCTTGCCTGGGCCATCCAGGTCAGGGTTACCAAGCCTTCAAGGGGGAGTAATATCTTGATCCCGGCACTATTTGCAGTGCAATCCAGAATTGAACCCAATAATTTAGAAGTGTGTAACTGCTTAGGAGCTGCGGTGGCTCAAGTGGTTAAGATGCTGAACTGCAGGCTGTGGAAGGTCGGTAGTTCAGCAGTTCGAGACCCAAGTGCCACATGACGGAGTGAGCTCCCGTCTCTAGTTCCAGCTCCTGCCAACCTAGCAGTTCGAAAGCAAGAAATTGCAAGTAGATAAATAGGTACCACTTCGGTGGGAAGGTAACAGCGTTCCGTGCGCCTTGGTGTTTAGTCATGCCGGCCACATGACCACGGAAACGTCTTCGGACAGCGCTGGCTCTTTGGCTTTGAAACGGAGATGAGCACCGCAACCCTAGAGTCGGATTCGACTGGCTTTCAAGCAAGGGAACCTTTACCTTTTTAACTGCTTAGGAGTGCACTGTTGGCTATGTGAATTCTACAAAGTATTTTCTTGTTAAGGTATTTTGCTGTCTGCAGCAGAGAGAATAGCTGTTTGCAAGAACCACGGGTCTCCCTCCATGGTTTTGGAGAATGTGATCATCTGGGGAGAAAGGCAGTGCTTAAAACTATCCCACCTTTTAAAAAAATATGTGCGAACAATATAGCACTAAAGTACACTTTTCTGGAAAATGCTTCAAGTGGTATCTTGTGCTCTTTGCTGATCTTCATATGCACATGACAGTTGATGTGCTGGAAAGGGTTTCCGAGAACAGCCGCCCACAAGGGTGCTGAGTTAGGGGTTCCCAAATCGCCATGGAACTTATGAGCCCGAATATTATTCTGGGGCTTCATTTGTACTCATACACTTAACCATCTGCATGGCAGATTTCCCTATGTGTGAACTGAGATTTCCCAGGTAAAAAGGTATCTGCCTTTCCACACACCCTAGCTCAAATTTCCAGATGTCAGCGATGGCACCAAACAAGGAGTATGGCCAGCCGCCATGTGGACATACCTGTAGCTTCCACAAATTCAGCAGAGAGAAAACAGAGATAAGACACTGCATCTGGAAGCAGTCGTTTTGTTCAGGAGAGTACAGATCAAAAGAACAGAGGAACCAGTCTCCTAAGAGGCCACAGAGAGAGAATCTTCTGTAAACAGCCCACAGAAAAAGAGGGCTGCCTAACTGCTCTCCAGCCTGGATGATCACACAGTCTTCCTTTACAGGTGGGATTCACATGTTTTAGCTGTGAAGGATGAGAATCGGCTGTGTCTTTTTCCTTCCTGTCTTCCAAGAACATGATTGCAACTGATAAAAACTAGCAGCAATGGCAAGAGAAGGTGAGGAGATGTAAGAACTGATGGAATTTCCTTCCTTGAATTTTTTTTCCTGTGGAAGGGGTGAACATAGGGTTGTCAGGTCCCTACAGGCCACTGGTGGGGTGTGTGGGATGGGTATCTGCTGTGACTGCTTTTACTGTAATGACAGTGGAAATATCACAGGGTGTAGGACTACACTAAATGATAGGACATGCAATGGATTTATGCTAGTCAAAGGTAGTTGCATTTGGTATGCTTAGCAGCTGAAGTGATTTTCTCTCAAAATTACTCCACGGAATAGTGTTTTGAAGTCAAAACCCTAGTGGCCCTTAGTATTCATGCACAATCATATACCTGCATGTGAGGTACAGAAGATGGATCGATTTATCAGTTAGGGAACTGGATCCTGAAGTACAATGATACTAGCAACTCACTGTAACAAAACAAGGTGACCCCCAAAACAGTGCCACTGGACTCAAACTTTGTTTTATCAGCAAAAGGTACCAGAAATCACAGACAGTGGGCACATATGTACTTGTCTCTCACCCATTTTTGAAGAAGTGGTTAGAAGAAAATGTTGCAAGAAGCTGCTGATGTTTTTCAGGGTGAATTCTACCACCTTAAGTGTTGACTTTTGTACCAGGTATCGACTCTTACGGAATACATGTTATTTCTAAAAAAAGGGGGGCTGAAGTTTGATTATTCTCCTCCATAATCTCTTTCTGGGGTCAGGGATGGACCAGTCCATTGGTGTCTAGTTTCTGTTTTTCAGAATTTTTCTTACCTGCAGTAGCTGCACAGAAAACACCAGAAACATGTAGAATGTGTTACTCTTGAGTCGTAAAAGGCCTCATGTGCAGCAACAGATGCTAATAGGGTTGCCAGGTCTGGGTTGGAAAATACCTGGAGACTTTGGGGGTCGATCCTGGAGAGGGCGGGGTTTGGGGAGGGGAGGGGCTTCAGCATGGTACAATGCCATAGAGTCTACCCTCCAGAGCAGCCATTTTCTCCAGGGGAGCTGAGATCTCTGTCAGCTGGAGATCAGTTGTAAAAGTGGGAGATCCCCAGGCCCCACCTGGAGGCTGGCAACCCTAGATACTAACCAAGTATAATATGCCCCTTCGGTACTACCCAGATCGCTTCACCCCTCCATAACCTGGCAGAAGCAATCTTCCACCTGTTCCCTTTGGGGCATTAACTCTCTGGAAGAAGGTGCCATCATTAATGGGCTCCAACCCTCTTGTGAATTCATTATTTCAATCATACGTATTCATTTGTAGCTCCATAACCTCTGTAAGGCTCAGCAGTTGGTCAGGAAAAGTACAGGACTGCCATTCAACCGAACAGTTCATTAGTGTAGCTTAAGAAATAACAGATCTTATTGCAATCTAATGGCAAATGAGTGCTAATTTTAGCCTTATAACTTTGCTTTGATAAGTTAATTATCAGGATGTGTTATCAGGATGTATTCTCCTCCATACCTGTGGCCTATCTTCATAGCCCTTTTAGGAAGCAATTGTTTTATTCAGAGGGCAATCAGTAAAAATGGTACCAAAGTAATAAGCTTGCAATTCAACAGTTGCTGTAGATTTTCCAGGTTGTGCGGCCGTGGTCTTGGCATTGTAGAACCTGACATTTCGCCAGTAACTGACTGGCATCCTCAGAGGTATAACACAGAAAGATGGAGTACTCTCTGTGTCACAGAGAGTACTCCATCTTGACACAGAGAGTACTCCATCTTTCTGTGTTATACCTCTGAGGATGCCAGTCACAGCCACACACCTGGCAAAACGTCAGGTTCTACAATGCCAAGACCACGGCCACACAACTTGGAAAATCTGTAGCAACTAATGAACTCCGGCTGTGAAAGCCTTTGACAACATATTGCAATTCAACCCTTAATGTTTATTGTCTTAAAATTCACCAAAAAACCCCTCTCACAACAGCAAATGCTAAAAATTATATTTGAAAATATTCAAAAAGCAAAATCCAATTTCAGCTTTATAGGTAAGAACTACACTTTTTGAGTTATTCCCTGAAGTGGGACTGTGGCCAGTTGAGATCTTTAAGAAGCAGATCTTCACCAATAAACTCTCTTTGAGAAGAAAGGCAACAGTGTGCCCTGTTTGCAGCTATATGCTTTCCCCTCACTGAGTTACATTTTCTCTGAACTAAGTCATAAAAGAGACCTCAGGATGCTTCAAGTTCATTTCAAGTTTGGGCAAAGTTTGGAGGATTTGCTTGGTGGAA
Source organism: Gekko japonicus (assembly GCF_001447785.1). Lineage (NCBI taxonomy): Eukaryota > Metazoa > Chordata > Lepidosauria > Squamata > Gekkonidae > Gekko > Gekko japonicus. The sequence goes on along the minus strand of NW_015171527.1, from coordinate 405,812 downwards.
GGAGTCCATCTGCCTCCCAGCTTCCAATTACAGCCCGGATCTATCCATCATTACCCCTAATGCTAATGACAGGGAAAACAACAGTGACTTGAACGAGACTTCCTGTTAACTCCTCAAACTTCAGTCTTGAATTTCCAAGATAATGAAGGTCTTCATCTGCTAGGGCAGAATCGCTAGCAGCTGAGTAGCCTCACATACCCTTGTGTTTCTTACCTTACAAACAACTTTGCATCTGCATCTGTTTAAATAAATCAACACATGATCAAACTCGAGTAACTCTTCTCTCACCCAGAAGATTGGCCGATGTAGCAATTTAGATCTCAACACATGGGTTGAGACAACTGTGGTTTGCAAGTTAATGCCTCAGGGGTACACCCAACTGAACATTAAAGAACCCTGGTATAATTCTCCATGTGTGCAGCCGATGCAGCTACACATTTTGGATGTGCGTGTTCATCCACATCACTCATATGGGACACATTGAACTGCATGGATGTATCTTTTTATACAGCTGGGGATGGCTGTTTACATCCTGGGCCACTAGTTGTGCAGTATTAATTCCCACTGACTGCACACAACTAGAGAGCTGAACGAGGGCTAAAAGTTTTGCCCATATGATGATGTACTCCATGAAGGAAAAATTGTGTACAGTATTGTGCTGAAGTTGAGCAAACTTCAGAGGATGGCGGAAAACCTGGCAGGATCTGGTCCATGGGGTCGTGAAGAGTCGGACTCGACTGTGCGACTGAACAACAACAACAAATTGTGCTGAAGTGTGGGACAAGGATTCATCTTGCCTAGAATATAGGTTAGGAAACCAAGATGAATACATTTATATAAGAAAATGCCTACTGTGAGTAGTTCATTATATCCAGTCAAAGAAATCCTAGTTGATTAATTGTATGAGTTTTAATTAAATTTACATAACTGCAGAAGGCAAATGGCACCAGGAGGCATTCCCTTTCAAGTGGAATGGGGGAAAGCTAAGAATTATGACACATCTGTACACCACCTAAAAACAAAGAATATATTTTTTGCTCTAGGATACCTGTTTTAACCTTATTCAAAATGGAGCAACCCCCCCCCTTCTTGTCTTCTTTGTGTTTAGATAGTGCATGCCTGTATAATAAGAGGCATAGCATTAAGAGGCATTCCCACACTGGAAGGAACAAATCTTCAAAGATGGTGCTGGCCATTTACAGTTTTTATAAATATTTTTTTTTAATTAGATGAATCAGCAGCACCCTTTTAAGGGATCAAAAAATCCTAGTTGTATCCTATACGTATCAATGCAATCGTATTGCCCTTTAATTTTGGCCCATTGCTTGTGACTGAAACTGTTTACCGAATCTTTGTTAATTGTGGTTCCATATCTTGCTCACAAAACATTGGAGTCGGATATCAATCATAACCCGTTGCTGGCCTCTTTTAATTATTTCTTTTTTTTTTGTTCAGTCTTTTCTTGATTACATCGTTTTAAAATGGCTGTCTAGGAATGGTTGCTCTCTTGGCATGACACGTATTCTAGATTGTCCGGGTCCAAGAATTAGTTTCCAGATGCAATGTCATGTCCCATGCAAGGAATGAGATTCACAAAGTGTTTGGTGGTGATGCTTGCCTCAACGTTCAGAAAGAAACATAGTCAGTTTGAAGTTTATGTGCATATTCATAGATTACAGAAGTCCCTGTGGGGAAGTGGAGTTCCAAGTATGTTCTTGGCTTTAACTGAACCAATATAATTGTTCAGGAGAACATGCTCAGTTCTCCAGGCATCCACTCGAGCGGCTGCAGTCTAGAGCCTGAGTAAAGGCCAAACCACCCATGCATTTGGGAGTCCTGCGTTGGATTTCCAGCAATTTTTAAAAACTCCATTTTCAGGCTCATGGGGCCTCCGAGTGTCTGAAAACAGTGTTTACACTGGGCACTTTGGACGCAGAATTCCCAGCACATGTCTGGTTTGGCCCTGAGAAGAAAAGAAAGCTATGTTCTGGCTGAAGCCTTGTGTTCTGTGTATCCTTCCTCCCATATATCTTCCTTTTCATCTTCTGCTGCCTTCCTCCAAGGAATTCAGCATGGCATACCTCAGGATTATCGCATTGAAAGCAGTAAACACTTCTTTCACAATCTGTCCACTTCTCCCTCTCCACTGTGTTCAAGGCATTTCCCTGATTTTAGTCCTTACATCTTTCAGTTCCTTTTCCTGTTGTATTCTGTCATTCTTATTTCCTGGAACAACCAATACATTCGTCTTACTCTTTTTGACCAGAACTATGTAGTATACATCCCATTCGTCTTTTTAATCCCTGACTGCCATTTCTTTTCTGTAAAGCAGTATTAGGAAACACAGTTTGATGCTGAGAGCAGAAGAAGGGGGCTTAACCCTTCCCATATCTACTGTTTCCCCTCTACAGCAGTGGTCCCCAAATCTTATTGAGCCTATAGCCACTTACGGAATTTAGAGAACAGGTAGTGAGCAGCACAATAAAATGGCTGCTATGGGGAATGGGGCCAACTGCTAGAGGGTAGTCAATGAGGGCTGAGGGGAGTCACAAAAGGCTAGGAGGTTCCAACCCAAGCATCCTCCTGTAGTGGAGCAAACTGTTCCCAAAAACTTAAGTGTTGCCTTCTGGGCTCTTCTGAAGCCAGGGCCGGTTATTTCCCTTGGGGAAGAAGCATGTGGGCAGCAGCAAAGGATGGCACCACTGGGTACCAGGGCACCCACAGGCAACCATGTTGGGGATGCCTGCTCTTCAGTTTCAGCCAAACTGTTCCCCCATTCCCTGCCATGGTTCCGGATGAGTGTTCTGCTACAAATATGGATTTAGAACCCAAGTAGGGGCAAAGAGGCTTGGAAGAGGAGCTGCGTTATTGTTTGCCTGCCATTTTTCTGCTGCATCTTTACATTTTTCTGTGAGATGAAAAATGGTCATGGGGCTTTTAAAAGATGAGCTAGCTGCCTAAAAGGTAGTTTCAGATTCACTCCTGCTTCCTGTTCCACAGATTATCATGCGTCATATTAAACGTTCGGGGATCTGATTTCTTTTCTCTTGCAGCAAATGTTCTCTCAGCAGGAGCCACAGTCCTTGCCATAAATGCCGGTGTTGATAATGAGCGCAGCTTTGAGTTCCATGCACCATTTGAATGCTGTTGTGGTATTTAGTCAACCATGCAATTAATGATGTAGTGTGGAAGAAAATGGCAGCCTGCGGTCTTTCTGTGACCAAGCTGTACAGCAAAGCAAAGTCTTTTGCAAATGGCTGTGGGTTTGAAAATTATAGCAATGTGGCTGATTTTGTTGTCCTGAAAGGAGACAGGCGGGATTGTGGAAGGCCTTTGAAAAAGAAACCAGACAACCAGTAAAGAAGGATTCCTAGATGGGCATACATGAGTATTGTGGAGGCTGTATGGGTCAGCTGTTTGAAAGTCCATCACATTTTACAAGGCCTAGAGTTGAAACATGATTGACGTTATGAGATATTTTATTTTGAGGTCCTTAACTCTGGATGGTAAATTCAGAATGCATCTAGAAAACATACCTCTGTACATTTGAATGGGGAAATTCTTCCCTAAATAACTGCAAAGGATGTTGGCCAAGGATAACTAGGATGGGGCAGGGCAGGTCCCTTCTGGATAACTCTGGAGGTGAGCTGGGATTCATCCACCAACACAGATGAAGGAAGCTACTTTAGGGTTTCACTAGCCACCATTTAGGGAAGGTTGACTACTTATTGGGTATATCTGCCATCAGTATGAATGAATCCTTTGAAGTGACTGGGCTTTTTGGGGGGTGAAGAAGTGTTCATATGTCAGGTGTTATTAAGCCTTTTCATAAGAACTGGGGGAAGGTTGACTACTTATTGGGTATATCTGTCATCAGCATGAATGAATCCTTTGAAGTGACTGGGCTCTTTGGCGGGTGAAGAAGTGTTCATATGTTAGGTGTTAGTAAGCCTTTTCATAAGAACTGGAAAAAAGGAAACAGAAACTAGTTTTATCCTCATCACAATTACCTAGATGCCCATTGTTCCCATGTGTTTCCTTTAGAAAAAGAACGTGGAATAGCATCCGAGAATTTCTCTACTGTTGCACTGCATGTGTTCCATTACTGGATAGGTGATTAGAAGGAACAAAATTCTGCTTAGTCCAGCATCTTCTTTCCAAGAGTGGCCAGCCAGACGCCTCTGGGAAACCCACAATAATGAGGGCATGAAGTGGCGTGCTGCCTCTGAACATGGCTAATAGCCACTGAGCTTTTTCTCCATTAATTTGACCCTTGTAAAAACCATGTTGGAACCACATTGGAAGGATTTCCAGTTTTATGATCTTTAAAACCTTTTAACCAAATATAGTCAGTTGGAGCATGATTTCAAGGGGCAGACCAGTATGGGGGGACCTTGTTGCCTTTCTGCCATTTTTCAACTGAAAAAAGGCATCTATGGGCAGCTCTAACCCCTCCCACCCCACCACCGGGAAAACTTACAGGTACCCTCTGCTCCTGTGCAAGAACTAAAATCATACCTTACTTATGAAACTACCAAATTTATATCTTACCTTACTGCGTGCAACATATATTTACATGTCAACCATCAGGGAATTCCATACCTCCTCTGGTTTGTACACTTCCACAGGTCTGGAACAAACTGAAAAGAGACACGCCCCAAAGGGAAATAATGGAATCTAGCAAAAAAAAAAAGCAGATCCCCACCAACACGAGTGCAATTACCCGCTTCCTTTAAAGTGCTTTCAGGAGAAACCTGAGAGGCCGAAGCCAGCCAAGATCCCCTGTTTATGCCGCTATGGTTTAGTCTATGCTTGGCGAAGTATTCGGGCCACTGCATCCTTCTCTGGAAACGGAGCG
>NW_015171527.1:397582-400912 GCF_001447785.1 Gekko japonicus | reverse complement strand
GGGGGGGGATCCGGCTTGCTTTTCTTCACGCGGTGTCAGGAGGTTCCTGCGGCTGCAAGCTTTTCACTCTCACAACAGTGAAGAGTAAAGAAGAAGGAGAAAGGGGCAGTAGGTCCCCCCTACGGTCTGCGCCACGACGTTCGCTGCCCCGCGTGTAGGCATCAGTGGCCTTCCCACACCTCCCCAGTACTACAATGAACCGGGGGAGGTTCAAAAGAAACAGATCCCAGGTCGGTTTTTGCTGAGATCTCCGAAGGGGCGTCCTGGGAAACTGCAACTTCTGGAGAGCGCTGGAGAGATCCGGGATTGGCCCGGCGCGGACAGCAGGTCGGAGGCTCCTGGGGGGTTGGGGAGATGTGTTTTAGCCCCCCCCCTTTTGGATAAGGAACAAATGCCAGGGCATTGAGGAAGGCGGAGGGTGGGGGAGCCTCGTGTCTGGCTCTTCCCTCGCTCCGGCTGCCCCCGCACTTCAAACGGCGTCGCGCAACCGCAGGCGCTTCTGGTCTCAATTAGACGGCTCTTGCTTGCGCCGCGCATTCTTCGCTGGAGCTCTTCCTTCCAGCAGGGACCGACGGCGCTTCCCACTGGCTTGCGGAATAATCCCACGGCCGGGTCTGCGAATCCCAGATGATCTGATCAGGGTGGGGTGGGGGGAGGCAGGAGGAGTTGGGAGGGGGAGACGCCACCAGCGCGCGCGAGGTTCCCACCCCTTATTCCAGCCAGGATTACCCTCCTTCCGTCCAATTCCTCCAAATCTTCAAAATTTACCAATCCCCTCTGTATCTTCCCTGCTTTCCAGTTCCCCCTAACTACTTGCCGAGACACCCCCACCCCTTTTCTTTCCCTTTCGCAACCAATCTTTCCAGCGGCAAAAGCTGCCAACTTCATTGAGCTAAAAATAGCCCCTCCTTTTAAAGGACCCTGCCCTGTCTCCCCCCGGTCCCCCAGTCTCCCCAGCTCCGCTCACAAACTTCGAGAGCCCTGGTCGACTGCGTCCCGGCAAGACATTCCCTCCTTCCCCAGCCGCCAAGGAGATCACCCCGCAGGTGAGAAGACAACTCTGAGGCTAGTGTGGGAACGTCGGGACCTCTGCCTGCAGTGATGCGAGCCAGCTTTCCCCTATGGCTGGTGTGCTGCCTGTTCTTGGAGCCTCTGTGCCCCTTGAGACCTGCCCAGGTGGAGGCGCAGACAGTGCTAACGGATGACGAGATTGAGGAATTCTTGCAAGGCTTCCTGCAGAGCGTGGATTCGGAGAACGAGGAGGACGCAGAAGAGAAGGGAGCGGAGAAGGTGGCTCGGGGCGAGGAGGTGCCTGAAAACCCAAGGAGGGTCAAGCCTGCAGGGAGGGACAGCGGCCCGGCCGAAGAAGGTGAGCACTGTCCTTGTATCTTGGCATGAAAGGAGTGGATTGGAATGTTAGAACAGCCCTGGAGCAAGCTAAACTCAGTGCCCACCTGTGTGCTGGCATCATGACAGGGTCCAGTCTGTTTGGGTCTGGAGCCAAGCAGCTCCTGCAGTGCTGGCCACTTGGTTTGGCTTGCGCCTGGCTGCCAGTGGTCCTCCGGGGCAGCAGCCCTCCAGGAACTTTCCCAGTCAGTTAAAGAGCCAGTCCACTTCTGAGGTACTGCCGAGGTGATACTGGGAAGGCCAAAACTGCAGTAGCCTTTTCTTGCTTTCTGTGGCAAGCAGTTCCACACTTGGAGGGCAAAGGCCACTGGCTAAGCAGGTTCTGGTTGGAGGATGACACCTGGAAGATTTCCCTATTAGCCCCACCTCCATCCTGAAAGGTGTCTCCTCCCCAGGAGTGCTACGTTACCGTTGAACGTGTTCGGTGCTGCTGGATTCCACTCTCACAGTGGTTTTCCTCCAGTGTTAAAGGCAGGGCTTCAGCTATAGGTCAAATCCGAAATATGGACACTGTAGTTTAAAAGATCGCCTTCCCCACAATAGAGTGGTTGGGGATCGCCCTCAAAAATGCAGATATCATTTTGCATTTATTTATTTATATCCTGCTTTTCTCTCGAGTTGGGACTCAAAGCAACGTAGAAAGAACATCATTCTCCCCACTTTCTTCTCACAGCAGCAGCCCTGTGAGGTAGGTCAGTCTGAGTTTGTGACAGGCCCGATAGGGGAATCAAATGCCTGGTGGACACTTCAGCAAGATCAGGCTTGTGAGGATCTGTGGATCTCACAAGACTGGCTAGATCTCATGTTGTGTTCGGAAGAAGCTGGGCATCTGTGCTCAACGACAGTCTTCCACGTACATAAGAACATAAGAACATAAGAGATGCCAATGTTGGATCAGACCAAAGGCCCATCTAGTCCAACACTCTGTCACACAGTGGCCAAAAATACCAGGTGCCATCAGGAGGTCCACCAGTGGGGCGTAGGGTGTAGTTTTGGCAGAGCTGTGGATTCTATTGCAGATCTTCCCATGAGAGTTATATTTATTTAAAGCTTCGAGACCAGCTAGTCTTGCCTGTTAGGGATTTTGTGTGGTTGTGTTTTAATGTCAAGGCTTCTATACTTCTTTTAAAGAGAATCTTGGTAGGTAAATGCTTTTCCTATCACTGTATCTGTATGCTGGAGCAGAGAAAGCATCACCTTGGAATTTCTTCTAACCTATAGCTGATAAAGGCACAGAGGCCTTGCAAGAGAAAACTTTGCCAAGCTTAGTTAGCAGAGGCATGTTATGTGTGCTCACATTTCTTATTTCCTTTATCATAAAATCGTATGGTTTCAGAGAAAATGGGACTCTAATACAAATCTCCTAACTTATACTCTATTGTAATATAAACATCTTGAGAATCAAAGCGAACGTATGTGCCCATTTAAAAAGGGAAAGCCTCATTGTTGAAGCCACCCTCATAATCAATACAGCAGATTTTTTTAGTAATTGGAATGTAGCCATTCAGTGGGAGACGTGGTTCGTACTTGTCACTCGTGTAATACTTTTTTGTCTGGGCTGTCTTATGAATTTATTGGCTCTTAAGCTGGCAAAATAATTGATGCAGCAATATTGATGTCCAACAGGGGGCAGACAACATGCTTTTATGGTTCTGTCTTTCCATTTAGAAAGTTGTGCAGTTTCTTGAAGGAGGTCTGATTGGATGGCTGAGAGAAAGGCATTCTTACACTTTAACCTGGGCCCATTGGCAAGCAAATAAACAAACACACAAGCGGACTCTCAAGGACTTGTGTGGTGGGATCTCATTTTCCCTTTCTGCTGTTTTGTCTTTCCCATCCCTGAAAGCCCCCATAGCCTCTCCCCTCGTCCTGCTTTCTTATTTCCCTCCTTCCCTCCCACCCACCCACCTGCATCTGTCTTCG
>NW_015171527.1:388772-397571 GCF_001447785.1 Gekko japonicus | reverse complement strand
TCTTTCCCTCCCTCTGGTAGCTGCTACCCAGAAAACTGTGATCCAGTTGAAGGATGCTGGCTGCTGGTGGGCCCAGTTGCATGGCAGGCAACCCACAAAGACTAGTGGGGTGCACCTCATTTCCCACTGTATCCTTTTAATTATACTATTTCCTCTTTCACTCCTTCTGGTGACCACCATATCCTCACCTTTCTTTTCTTCCTTTTCTTATTCCCACCTACCAATCCACCTACCTTTTATCTGCCTTCCATCTTTAACTATATTTATTATTTGTTTACACGTTTCATTTATACCCCACCTTTCTTAGTGTTGGAAACCCAAACCAACTTACATTGTTCTCTTTGCCATCATTTTACCCTCACAGACTTCTGAGGTATGTTAGGCTGGCCCAAGGTCACCCAGTGAGCTTTCACTGCAGAGTGGTGATACAAACCTGGGTCTCCCAGATCCTAATGTGAAACTCTAACCACTACACCACACTTGCTTTTGTAGGGAATGACTGTTATTGATCAGTAGCAAGCAGATGGGCCTGGGTGAATCATGCAAGTCGTGTGATTGCTGCTAGGCCTGGCCCCAGTGAGCTCTCAAAGGCTGAAACATCTTTGGAAAGCCCCCCTCTCATTGCCTTTTTCTGACTGAAATCAAGGTTTGAAGGCTGGTGATACTGTTGTGGTTGCTTAGCAATAGTGACTGAGGGTATTTCTTTCTTAAAGCTACAGGTGCCGCTTGTATTTTTTAAAATAGATTTCAGATCCACAGATTTGGCCATGTTGAGAATTAGATGCATTGATGTTTAAAGTCCTGGACACTAAACCAACGAGGGAGGTTCTTGCACAGGAGCAGGCTTCTCTGTGTAGGTCTGACACAAATGCACATCCAGAGCCACATTTCCCCTATGATGCTTGCCTGGTACCTGTTAAAATGGCTGAATTAGTTTTTTAATTAACTGTACAGTGCCATCTGAGACCGCTGGTTGTTTTATGTGCCAACTCTAGGCAGGTAGATTGGTTAGAATTTAAAGCTTACAATACCAAGCAGTCCTTAATATCTAGGGAGCTAGCTGAAGTTTCCTGTGGAGTTGAGAATGTCATATGAAAAAGTGTCGGCTAAGCAGAAGGACAGGAGTAAGTTTACCTTGTTGAATTCTCTAGGTTGTTTTTTTATGACTATGCTCCGATTTGTTTTGGTCTACTCAGATCTGCTGATGCTTTGCTTAGCAAAGACAATATTTCCTTTGGGACCGTTGGGGGCGGGGGGTGTGGCCTTATGACACACTTCCGGTGATGTCAGGGTGTGTGGCATATGCTAATGAGTTATGCTAATGAGTTCCCCTAGCTCTTTTTCTACGAAACGACCCCTGCTGGTATGTAACCAGAGTAAGTGGTGCCCATCTCTAGGCAGGTAGATTGGTTAGAATTTAAAGCTTACAATACCAAGCAGTCCTTAATATCTAGGGAGCTAGCTGAAGTTTCCTGTGGAGTTGAGAATGTCATATGAAAAAGTGTCGGCTAAGCAGAAGGACAGGAGTAAGTTTACCTTGTTGAATTCTCTAGGTTGTTTTTTTATGACTATGCTCCGATTTGTTTTGGTCTACTCAGATCTGCTGATGCTTTGCTTAGCAAAGACAATATTTCCTTTTAAGCTGTATATATTGGATTTCCAACATGTATACTTTCTGGCAGCAGAACAGGTACTTTCTTCTGAAATGAAAAAGTACATTTCCCCCCTTATACAGAAGTTATCTCAATTAGGAATCTGAGAAATACTGCAGGGAAAATCTCCTATAACCATTTCATACTAATCACCATACAAAGCCCAGTCAATGCTTCCAATGCCTGTATACTGAGATTTCTGAACAGGACAGTTGCACTCATCGTTCCTGCTTCACAGTTTGTTCCTGTTTCAAAACCCCACTAGCTATTGATTATATCTGCCCCTCTAAGCATTTGGCTTAAAACATCTGGCACTATTGGGAGAGACTTGGGAAATGACGTTGAAGAATATCAGCAAGAATTGCCTAAGCTGACCTGTAGGATCTAGCTGTGTGGAGATGGAGAGACTGATTTTTCAACTTGGGTCTGTTTTTTGTACTGCATGATATCACAGCTGACAAGTGAGGATCTTTGTATGTTCTACCTTAAAAGCTTTCATGGCTTTTCCTCATTTTCATTCTGTAGCCTTCGTAATACCTTTGGCTCTGCTCTTGTTGTAATCTTCAGCGAGGTTTCCCTGCTTTGTGGCTTGGCTAGAGGGAGAGAAGTTTCAAGAGCTGTGTAGTTCTTGGCCTTGCTACAGCCAATGGAGAGATTGCAGCTAGCTAGAAAGAATGGCCTCCAAGAGTTTCCTGGTAGACTGTCTGGCAGTTGTGTCAGTGTGAAGTTCTTTCCCGAAAAGAAAACCAAGCCATGCCTGCTGGAGACCATGGACAAATCAGAAGACTGATGGTGATGCTGGCCCAACTACACTTAAAAAAGAGAGTTGAATGTATTTTGAGGCATTTCTGAGCATGAGGAAGACACATTGTCAAAGTTTTGCTCTGGCACCAAATAACGTTCATTTTAAATATATATTTCCCTACTGATTGTTGTCAATGGAAATATCCTAATTCAGCAACGGACTTGTCATCAGTAATAATAGTTGCAACATTGATGAGGACAAACTCTAAAAACACTCTAAAAAACGCATTACAAAGATTGTCTGAAAGGAGCCATAATCTACTGTCATCCCACAATGAATGCGTGAGAATGTGTGAACCATCCTGTTTGCTTGTGTGAAAGAACGATGGCAAGAGGCAGTGTACCCAGGGTGAAGTGATGCTGCTTCTGAACTGAAGTAGGAAATCTAATACAGTCTTAGGGATAGTGTTGTTTAGACCAGTGCTTTCTGAGGAAAATGGATGGTTGTGAGTTCCTGCTTGACTGGTTGATTAGGATTCTGGGAAAAAGCGAATGTGAGCCACAGCCATTTCTACTTCCTTTCTCATATTCTGTGTGTTTCTTGCTTCTCTGAACTTTTGTTTTAGCTGGTGGGAAAGAGACAGAACAAGCAAAGAGGTCAGCAAACAGAGAGGAAAAGGGAGAGTTCATTTATATTTATTTTATTTACAACATTTATATCCTGTCATTCTGTCCAGTCGGGGCCACCAAGGTTCAGTTACTAGGTCTGTAGTAACAAGACAAAAAGGAATGGAAGGAAGGTCATTGCCTCTTCTTCCTAGAATGGCTTTCAAGTACTGTTTGTAGACAACACTGAGACAATAAAAGCAGGATATGTATGTATCGTCCCACTTTTGGGAGAAGGAAGACTCTCTGAAGAAACTCTACATATCCCACCAGTTTGCTGCTTATTCAGGGATTAGAGACTGCCCCCCAAAAGAAGCCGTGACAATCTCTGTTCCTGGTACCAGGCTCAGTTGGTTCGCAGCACACTGCCCAGAGGGTACGGGCATTGCTAACCCTAGTGCAGACCAGAGCTCTGCTAGACTCCCACAGACCATGGAAATGCTGCTACTCAGAGCTTTGGAATGAGACTGCGGCTGTCTGTCGGGCTGTGAGGTGACGGAGTCCTTAGTCACGAACTTTCTCTCAGAGACTAGGCCTCTGACTCACAGAGCAAGGCCTCAATCCAGACTGCTTTGTGTGTCAGGGAAAAGAGGCAGGAGGAAGCGTTCAGAAAACTATGGAAATCTAGAGTGAATCCCCATTTCAATCCAGACCACACAGACAAATAACTGCGAAGATAAGAAAAATAGTATCAATTATCCTTTAATATTTGGCTGAGGAAAACAGGGACAGTTGTTTTTCATGATAAAAGATTTAATGGTGGCCTTGTAATGTGGTCCTCACCTGGGCTGCGGTCACACACACTAAATAATCCACTTTCAATGCACTTTCAGTGCACCTTTGAATTGGATTTTGCCAGTTCACACAGTGAAAATCCAGTTGGAGAGTGCATTGAAAGTGGAATGGAAGTGGATTATTTCGTGTGTGTGACCGCAGCCCAGACTTATGGTGTCTGCATTGGTGCTATAATGGACAATTCGAAAGGCAACAGTCAGAGAGCGAGTGCCACAAGAGGAGAAAAGCTGCCCATAATTAGGGTTAAGAACATAAGAACATAAGAGACGCCAATGTTGGATCAGGCCAAAGGCCCATCTAGTCCAACACTTTGTCACACAGTGGCCAAAAATACCAGGTGCCATCAGGAGGTCCAGCAGTGGGGCCAGGACATTAGAAGCCCTCCCACTGCTGGCCCCCCAAGCACCAAGAAGACAGAGCATCACTTGCCCCAGAGTCCCTATCTATACCTTGTGGCTAATAGCCACTGATGGACCTCTGCTCCATATGCCTAATTCCCTTTTGAAGCCGTCCATGCTTGTAACCACCACCACCTCCTGTGGCAGTGAATTCCATGAGTTAATCACTCTTTGGGTGAAGAAGTACTTCCTTTTATCCGTTCTAACCTGACCGCTCAGCAATTTCATGGAGTGCCCACGAGTTCTTGTATTGTGAGAAAGGGAGAAAAGTACCTCTTTCTTTACCTGCTCTTTCCCATGCATAATCTTATAAACCTCGATCATGTCACCCCTCAGTCGTCTTTTCTCCAAGCTAAAGAGCCCTAAGCGCTTTAACCTTTCCTCATAGGGAAAGTGTTCCAACCCTTTTATCATTCGAGTTGCCCTTTTCTGCACTTTTTCCAAAGCTATAATATCCTTTTTAAGGTGTGGTGCCCAGAACTGCACACAGTATTCCAAATGAGGTCTCACCATTGATTTATATAGGGGCATTATTATATTGGCTGATCTGTTTTCAATACCCTTCCTAATAATCCCCAGCATAGCATTGGCCTTCTTTATTGCAGTCACACACTGTCTCGACATTTTCAGTGAGTTATCCACTACAACTCCAAGATCTCTCTCTTGCTCAGTCTCTGCCAGTTCAGACCCCATCAATGTGTATTTATATTTAGGATTTTTGGCTCCAATGTGCATCACCTTGCACTTGGCCACATTGAACCCCATTTGCCATGTTGACGCCCACTCGCCCATCCTTGACAGATCCCCTTGGAGTGCCTCACAATCCTCACTGGTTTTCACCACCCTGAACAACTTTGTATCATCCGCAAATTTAGCCACTTCACTGCTTACTCCCATCTCCAAATCATTAATGAACAAGTTAAAAAGCAGTGGACCAAGTACTGATCCCTGCGGTACCCCACTGCTTACCACCCTCCACTGAGAAAATTGCCCACCTACACTCACTCTCTGTTTTCTATGAACTAGCCAGTTTTTGATCCATAAAAGGACTTGTCCTTCTATCCCATGATTTTTGAGCTTACTTAGGAGCCTTTGATGAGGAACTTTATCAAAAGCTTTCTGGAAGTCAAGGTAAATAATATCTATTGGATCCCCCTTGTCCACATGTTTGTTCACCCCCTCAAAGAACACTAACAGGTTAGTGAGACAAGATCTTCCCTTACAGAAACCGTGCTGAGTCTGCCTCAATAGGTTTTGTTCATCTATGTGCCTACTAATTCTTTCCTTAATAATGGTTTCCACCAATTTACCCGGTATCGACGTCAGACTGACTGGCCTGTAATTTCCCGGATCTCCTCTGGAACCCTTTTTAAAGATGGGAGTGACATTTGCTACCTTCCAATCCTCAGGAATGGAGGCAGATTTTAAGGAAAGATTACATATCTTTGTCAGGAGATCTACAAGTTCACATTTGAGTTCTTTCAGAACTCTTGGATGTATGCCATCTGGGCCTGGTGATTTTTCAGTTTTTAAGTTGTCTATCAGTTTTAGGACCTCCTCTCTCGTCACCTCAATCTGACTCAGGTCTTTCAACACCCCTCCTGAAATCAGTGGTTCTGGAGTGGGCAAGCACTTCTCATCTTCCACAGTGAAGACGGAGGCAAAAAATGCATTTAGCTTCTCAGCCATTTCCCTATCATCCTTCAATACTCCTTTTACCCCTTGGTCGTCCAAGGGCCCCACTGCCTCCCTGGCTGGTTTCCTGTTTCTAATGTATTTGAAGAAAGTTTTATTGTTGGTTTTTACGTTTTTTGCTATATGCTCCTCATATTCCCTTTTTGCCTGCCTGACCACAGCCTTGCATTTTATTTGCCATAGCCTGTGTTCCGTTTTATCAGCCTCACTGTGACTAGCTTTCCACTGCTTAAAGGAATCCTTTTTACCATTTACAGCTTCCCTTACTTTGTTTGTTAACCATGCAGGCTTTTTCCTATACTTGTTTGTGCCTTTCCTAACCTGCGGAATATTTTTTTTTAGCTTCTAGGATCGTAGTTTTAAATAGTTTCCAAGATTCCCCAGTGGTTTTGACCCTTTCTACTTTTTCTTTCAGTTTCCTCCCCACATGTCGCCTCATATCAGAGAAGTTACCCCTTTTAAAGTTGAAAGTGGTTGTGTGAGTCTTTTTGGCCAATTCCCTATTTATACAAATGTTGAACTCAACAACATTATGATCACTGTTCCCAAGCGGTGCAATCACTTTTACATCTCCCACCAGGTCTTGAGTGTTACTTAGGACCAAATCAAGGATCGCCTCTCCCCTGGTAGGTTCCGTGACCATCTGCTCCATAGCACAGTCATTTAGAGTGTCTAGAAACTCAATCTCTTTTTCCCGACTAGAACACATATTGACCCAATCAATGTGTGGGTAGTTAAAATCACCTCCAGAAGTGCAACTGATCTCCACACTATGGAGATCTGTTCCCCTGGAGAAAATAGGAGCTCAGTGGAGTCTGGGAGAAACTAGAAGAGTCTAGGACAGGAGTGGCCAAACTTGCTTGACATAAGAGCCACACAGAATAAACGTCAGATGTTTGAGAGCCGCATGCCATGAACAAATATTACGTATACGTTTTCATTGAAAAATACGCACATTTGCTTTTTATTAATATTAAATGAGACTGCCAAAAATAAAAACAAAAGGGGTAAACATAGATATTGATAATTATATTTATTTGTCCAATGATATTTGTAGGCCAGGGGGTGGGGCTTTGAGAACACATTTAAAGTTGCTTTCTTTCTCGGCTCCCCCCTGCCTCAAGCCTACCCAGGAAGGGGGACCGGCTGGGGAAGGGAAGACTGATCAGGGAGGGGAGGCCTTCACTTGCCCAACTGCCCTGCTGGGAGCCACACAATATGTGTGAAAGAGCCGCATGGGGCTCCTGAGCCACAGTTTGGCCACCCTGGTCTAGGAGAAACTGAGTTCCTCCCCAGGTACTATCCCTAACTCTCCAGGGATTTCCCAAGCCAGAATTTGCAGCCCCGTGCACATTAGAAGAAGTAATGAGATGATGATGGAGAAGATTAAGCAGGGTTTGGAAATGCAGTTGGCGCCTACTAATGGTATAGTTGTTGGAGTGAGCAACTCAGCATGCCTGGACATTGAGGGCTCTAAGTGTGCATAGGTGTTATAACCTTGAATGGGATGCCTCTCTTTGTCTTAACTCGAGAGATGCCCTCTGATCCCTCCTCTCTCTCATTGTCCTCTCACTCACTTTACATGGCCTTCTGTGGAGACACATGTCTCTGCAGTTCTCTCCTGTTGAGACAATGCCCTCATACTCCCATAGACACGATGCCAGACAAGCTGGCCATTTGTGATAGGGAAAGTACTCTTTAGATTAGGCTTCTCTGTCCTCTCTCTTCTTTTGGCTGCAACCTGAATGTGAAGTGAATCTACTTGAATAAATGTAAGTTTACCCTTTTTTGCAATATACTTCTTGGGACAGCTTATTCACTATCATCTCTCGTCCTAATGGTTCCAGTTGGTGATGCATAAGGTATACACAGTACTTTCTGCTATGCTGCTTCTTTATGATAGCAAACGTCTAGCATTTATTATTACACTCGTATCCCATTCTTGCTGTAGAGAGAACTGAGCAATTTTACATATGGTTTCCAGGCAATCTCCTACCCAGGCTATACCTAGGACCAAGTCTATTTAGTTTCAGTAGTAGAACTACATCTTGGGTATCCATAACATTTTCTGAACCATTTCTGTAATGAGAAAGCCACCTCTGTGAGGCCCCCCGGAGCATGACCTGTTAAAGAATTGTTGGTGGGTGGGTTAATCTTTTCCTCTCCTGCCATTTTCCTGAATTGAAAAAGCTATATCTGAGCTGCTTTTACCTCGGGTTTTACAGGAAAGGGTTAAACACACACACTGTCTCTGTCTCTCTCACTCACTCACCGTGTTATTCCCCTCTTAGATAATCCTGAAGGTTGTATTTGCAAAAGGAAAAATCTTGTTTGAAATAAAGGCAGAAAATAAAGTTGAGCCCTCCTTATTGCTGAGCTAAAGGACTGTGGCAAAGGTAAAATTCAAACTAGAATCTCACTGATTGATACTTAAGGCAACAGTGTTTGAATAACAGTCTCTTAAGGACTGGAACCTTGGGAGTTCTGCCATTCTTTGAACAAAGAAATAGGTACAGAACTTGGCAGTTTTACGTACACACACACACAATCTTATATGTTTTCACATAATATCAGTGGAAAAGTAGGAAATAATCAAAGCCAAAATCTAAGACCCACCAGTGGCTGGGAAAATACTGTTTCTCGCAAGGTTCCCAGCCCCCTAGTGGAATGCACTACCACAGTGCATATTAATATGGCAGTAGTATAGTCCTTTTAAGAAAATTTAAAATATATTTCATAACCATGGGGACTGCAAAATACTTCTTGCTCAAAATGTTTGTGGGTTGGGGGCAGGCTTTTTCATAAGCTCAAGTTTAAGACCGACTGATTTGCCTCTGTGGTTATGTAGG